>NC_142929.1:79286110-79358610 GCF_046866305.1 Octopus bimaculoides
TATATATATATATATATATATATATATATATATTTATATATATATATATATATATATATATATATATTATATATATATATATATATATTATATATATATATATATATATATATATATATATATATATATATATATATCTCTTTATATATATATGATGATGATGATGATGATCTTTTCTCCCGCCATGCCTCTGTCTACCCCTCCATCCTCTCTCCCCCCCTTCGTAGTTTTTCCTTTAAGGTCTTCAGGTTCTGGCTATATATAAATGAGAAACCCATTCTAAATTATCTCGCTGACGTACTACGACGAAATACCCAAGATGCAGATAAGATAGAGATTTTTATTTATTTACGGCCTCAAACATCTCAATACCTTGCGCTTTAGTTTTTTCCCTTATTATTTATCTGGTTTCTCTCCATGAAATTCAATTGAATTCAGTTGTTGTCTTAAATTCATGCTTATCCATTTTCTAAGCTTCCTAAATTCATGCTACGTTATATTCTAATCACCCAGAATTCATTGCACTTTTAAAAAATTACGATTTATGGATTGTTGTCTCTCAAATATTTAAAATCTACAATTAAGAGCCCTCTCTACTCGCTGGCGGTAACCCGCCCTCCCACCCCCTCCACCGGAAGTTCATTCGTCTGTCATCCCTCTGTCATCCCACCCCCTCCACCGGAAGTTCATTCCTCTGTCATCCCACCCCCTCCACCGGAAGTTCATTCCTCTGCCATCCCACCCCCTCCACCGGAAGTTCATTCCTCTGTCATCCCATCCCCTCCACCGGAAGTTCATTCCTCTGTCATCCCACCCCCTCCACGGAAGTTCATTCCTCTGTCATCCCACCCCCTCCACCGGAAGTTCATTCCTCTGCCATCCCACCCCCTCCACCGGAAGTTCATTTCTCTGTCATCCCGCCCCCTCCACCGGAAGTTCATTCCTCTGTCATCCCACCCCCTCCACCGGAAGTTCATTCCTCTGTCATCCCACCCCTCCACCGGAAGTTCATTCCTCTGTCATCCCACCCCCTCCACCGGAAGTTCATTCCTCTGTCATCCCACCCCTCCACCGGAAGTTCATTCCTCTGTCATCCCACCCCTCCACCGGAAGTTCATTCCTCTGTCATCCCACCCCCTCCACCGGAAGTTCATTCCTCTGTCATCCCGCCCCCTCCACCGGAAGTTCATCCCTTTGTCATCCTGTCAACCTCGGCTGTCTCCCGGAACCCATCTAGTGGCCTTGGCCATCCTCTCCCCTACCTTTGGGTAGCGCATTAAGGTTGAGAAATGTTTGCAGGTTGTAGGTAATGTTTTGCTTATGAATTCTTCCAATTGCAAGTTTTCTTTTCAGGTACACGACACTGCTTTTCCTCTTCCCAGGCTACAGGCCCACACCCCCAACACCCATACTGTTAGGATTGGCACTCTCAACGTCGGCACGCTGAAAGGTAGATCTGGTGAAATGGTTGAGATGCTTGAACGGAGATGCGTAGATATGTGCTGCATCCAGGAAGTAAGATGGAGAGGAGGTTCTGCAAGGTTCCTCACAGGCAAAGAACACAGGTACAAGATTTTCTGGGCAGGGAACACTGACGGGGTCGGGGGCGTAGGAATACTTCTAGCGGAGAAATGGGTGGATAAGGTAATCGAGGTCGTTAGAGTAAGTGACAGAGTACTTAAGATCAGACTAGTGCTTCATCATAGATTAGCTACTGTCATCTCAGCCTATGCACCTCAACCTGGGCTACCAGATGGTCTGAAAGACCAATTCTATGACACCCTCTTGCAAACTACCTCGTCGACGAGTGACAGGGACCTTCTCTTTGTGGCTGGAGACTTCAACGGTCATGTCGGACGTCGTGCTGGGGGCTTCCATGGCATACATGGAGGCTATGGCTTCGGTTCCCGCAACGAGGAGGGAACCAGACTGCTGGAGTTCTGTGATGCAACCAATCTTATGGTCTGCAATACCAACTTCAGGAAACCTGCCAGTCACCTAGTCACCTACCGCTCCGGCAGACACTCTAGCCAAATCGACTACATCCTCGCCAGAAATAGGGAAAGAGGGCGGCTTATAAATGCCAAAACCTACCCTGGCGAAGAATGTACCCCACAACATAGATTAGTAGTTAGCGACTTTGGGATCAAGGCAAAATGGGTGCCCAGAATTAGACAGGCTTGGAGAAGAAGGGTGTGGAAGCTTAAAGACCCTGCAAACGGACAGAGACTTAGAGACAAGTTACTTGAAGCATTTAACGAAATAGAAGGGGATATAGCATCGAGATTTCTGCGGGACAACCTGTTGAAAGCCACCGACCAGATTTGTGGGTGGTGTAAGGTCCCCTCCCAACCCAGAGTAACGTGGTGGTGGAACAAGGAGGTAGACAGGGCTATTAGACAAAAGAAACAAGCTTGGAAGGACTGGAAGAACGGTGGTAGCAGGGAATTGTACCAATGTGCCAGAAGGGAGGCTAGGCGACAGGTTTATTTAGCCAGAGGGGAAGCAGATAAGGAAAGATTTGCCAATGTTCTGCGCCGTGAGGACCAAAGACTCGAGGTATTTCGGGTTGCAAGACAGTGTAGGAGAGAGAATAGTGATGTTGTAGGAGAGAAATGTGTTCGCATGGATGATGGTACGCTTGCATTAAATGAGGATGCAAAGAAAGAGGTCTGGAGATGCCACTACGATAGATTGCTTAATAAAGAGAATGAATGGGAGAAAGAGAGCCTGCCTTATGTCGACCCAATAGAGGGACCAGCTATCCGAGTTGATAGTACCAGGGTAGATAAAGCAATTAAGAGTATGAAGACCGGGAAAGCCCCCGGCCCATCAGGAATCACTGCAGAGATGCTCAAAATATCTGGCAGTGTTGGCTATAGCCTAGTCACCCGTATTACGAACCAGGTGATACACGAAGGAGTCATACCCTATGACTGGTGTAGCAGCATCATAGTCAACTGCTACAAAGGTAAAGGGGACGCTTTAGATACAAATAATTACAGAGGCATCAAGCTGTTAGATCAGGTTATGAAAGTTACAGAGAGGGTCATAGCCCAACTAATTAGGGAGCGAATCAATTTAGATGAGATGCAGTTTGGGTTCGTGCCAGGTAAAAGCACTACTGATGCCTTATTTCTAGTGAGACAGTTGCAAGAGAAATACCTAGCCAAGGATAAACCTCTGTACCTGGCTTTCGTTGACATGGAGAAAACCTTTGACAGGGTCCCCCGATCCCTTATCTGGTGGTCAATGAGGAAACTTGGGATAGAAGAATGGCTAGTGAGAGCTGTGCGAGCCATGTACAGAGATGCGGCCAGTAAGGTGAGGGTTGGAAATGAGTACAGCAATGAATTCCGGGTAGAGGTAGGGGTCCACCAAGGTTCCGTCCTCAGCCCCCTATTATTTACCATAGTCCTCCAGGCAATCACAGAGGAGTTCAAGACAGGTTGCCCCTGGGAGCTCCTCTATGCTGATGACCTTGCCCTAATTGCGGAGTCACTATCAGAACTAGAGGAGAAGTTTCAGGTGTGGAAGCAAGGTCTAGAATTGAAGGGCCTTAGAGTCAACCTAGCTAAAACCAAAATCCTAATAAGTAGGAAGGTAGATAAAACACAAACCCCTTCAGGTAGATGGCCCTGCTCAGTATGTAGAAAAGGAGTAGGTAGTAACTCTATAAGATGTACCCGGTGCAAGCTATGGACACATAAGAGGTGCAGCAACATCAAAGGCAGGTTAACTAGCAAGTTAGTTTTTGTTTGTGGCAGATGTTCAGGTGCAATAAAGACTGCAAACAAACAGGAAACAACTTCTATCTCATTCCAGGGTGAAAAACTAGAGGTAGTCGATAGCTTCCGCTATCTGGGCGACCAAGTTAGTAGTGGGGGTGGGTGCGCTGAAAGTGTAGCTGCTAGAATAAGAATAGCCTGGGCAAAGTTTAGAGAGCTCTTACCCCTGCTGGCGACAAAGGGACTCTCACTCAGAGTAAAAGGCAGACTGTATGACGCATGCGTACGAACAACCATGCTACATGGCAGTGAAACATGGGCTGTAACTGCTGAGGACATACGTAAGCTCGCAAGGAATGAAGCCAGTATGCTCCGTTGGATGTGTAATGTCAATGTGAATACCCGTCAGAGTGTAAGTATCTTGAGAGAAAAGCTGAACATTAGAAGCATCAGTTGTGGCGTGCAAGAGAGACGATTGCGCTGGTATGGACATGTGGTGAGAATGGAGGAGGATAGCTGCGTGAAAAAGTGCCACACCCTAACAGTTGAGGGAACCCGTGGAAGAGGTAGGCCCAGGAAGACCTGGGCTGAGGTGGTGAGGCAAGACCTTCGTACATTGGGCCTCACCGAGGCGATGACTACGGACCGAGACCTTTGGAAATGGGCTGTGCGTGAGAAGACCCGGCAAGCCAAGTAAGATCGTTGCCAGTGCCCCTGGACTGGTTCTTGTGCGGGTGGCACATGAGATGCACCATTTTGAGCGTGGCCGTTGCCAGTACCGCCTGACTGGCTCCTGTAGGATTTTCGAGCGAGATCGTTGCCAGTGCCCCTGGACTGGCTTGTGCGGGTGGCACATAAAAGACACCATTTCGAGCGTGGCCGTTTTCGTGCGGGTGACACGTAAAAGCACCCACTACACTCTCTGAGTGGTTGGCGTTAGGAAGGGCATCCAGCTGTAGAAACTCTGCCAAATCAGACTGGAGCCTGGTGTTGCCATCCGGTTTCACCAGTCCTCAGTCAAATCGTCCAACCCATGCTAGCATGGAAAGCGGACGTTAAACGATGATGATGATGATGATGATATATATATATATATATATATCTTTTACTTGTTTCAGTCATTACACAGCAGCCATGCTGGGGCACCAGCTTGAAGAATTTTTAGTTAAATGAATCAGCCTTATTTTTTTAAAGCCTGGTTCTTCTTCTATTGGTCTCTTTTGTCAACCACTAAGTTACAGGGATGTAAACACACCACCACTGGTTATCAAGTGTTGGTGAAGGGTTTTCTTGAGTACAAAAACTTGCCCATTGTCTTAGTTGTTTGTCATTTCCATGAGGGTCAGCACCCTGAGCTCATTCTTCACCACTTCATCCAATGTCTACTGAGGTCTTCCTCTTCCATAAGTTCCATCGTCCATTTAGCAATTAGCATGTCTTTATGCAATATTATAATTATGATCATTGTCATGATCATCATCGTTTTATGTCAGTCTTTCCATGCTGGTATGCGTTGAAAAG
This sequence comes from Octopus bimaculoides, assembly GCF_046866305.1. NCBI lineage: Eukaryota > Metazoa > Mollusca > Cephalopoda > Octopoda > Octopodidae > Octopus > Octopus bimaculoides. The sequence continues at coordinate 79,291,360 of NC_142929.1, forward strand.
TTTGATAGGATCCAGCAAGCCACAACACTGCATTGAGCTCCATTGTCAAATTTGGCATGTTTTTAGTGGCTGGATGCCCTTCCTAATACCAACCACTTTACAGCATATGTATTATTATGCATATATTTATATTAAAGTTAACTTTAGTCACTGATGAGCAATTCTAGGCTTCATCACTAATTCAGTTATTAACCAAATTGAATGTGGTCCTTTTAGCAATGATGATCTTATCTTCAACTACATTTGGAGACAAAGTAATTGAAATTTGGTTTGTTGGGAAAAAAGTTAGGTCAAACTATGTGAGGTCAAAAATTGGCAGAGTAAGGCCAAAAATTTACTTTGAATGAAAACATCTCGGTTATTTTAGAAGAAAAGTACAGATTGATTGGGTTTATAAGCATGTGCTCATCAAGAAGAATCTTTTGGTGAAAACCTTGTTAAAAAATAATAGTTACAAAAAATAGTGTGGCTTTTAGTGACATGGTAAGTAACCTCCAAAATTGACTTAGAATCAAAATATCTCAGCTTTTACAAAAGAGAACTACAATAGTTGTGTTCAAATGAAAGAACTCTTTGAGATGAATCTTATGGTGAAAACCTCATCATATTAGCTACAAAAAAGGAATGTGACTATAAGTGATGAAAAAAAAGTAATCATTTTAACAAATCAAAATATTTTTGTCATTTTTAAGATATCTTACTTGATAAAAGACAGGTTTTTGATGTCAAGGGTTACTTAACTTAATGACACAGAGTGCTTAACTGGAATTCGAGAAATACAAATTTTGATTCTCTTGCTAGCCATTTTATTCCCCATTTTCCAAGAGTATTTACCTAATCTCGTTAGTTGTTTTCACAACTATTCTGTGTTTTGAATTTCCTTCATTTTCTCTAAAATACCAATCCAGTCAGCACTTCAAAGTTTATATATATATATATATATATATATATATATATATATATATATATATATATATATATATATACACACACACACACACACACACACATACATTCATATATATATATATATATATATATATATATATATATATATATTCAAACTATTAAAACAAGCTCTTTGTATATAAATGATGTTATTGCTGTTAATGAATATTTCTATTACTAATTACAAGCCATAATGAATAAAATAGTTTTGGCATAAAAAAAAAAAACCTGATTTGTGGAAAACAACATCATGCATTATTTTGGGAGAATAGAGTCTCAACAAAGAGGGGCTCCTCATATTCATATGAAAATTTGGGTGGAACAAGCACCTATTTTTAAAAACGATTCTCCAGAAAAAAAACTTTAAATTTATTGAACAATACATTACTTCCAGATTGCTGTGTTCAGCATCTAACCCCAATCTTTACAATTTGGTCAGTAGTTTTCAAATGCATTCATGCAGCAAAACCTAGAGAATTTGTGGAAAACGCAAAGAATGTGGTTAAATAATGTTGATTTGGCTTTCCTAAGGCTGAAGGAAGATTCATTTTCTTCACTGTTGCTGAAAGTGTTAAATTAAGAAAAAATGCAAAAGGTGTTAAAAAGCTTTATCAACTTCAAAGAAAATCATCTGAAAAATTTATCAATGATTATAATCCTTTACTTTTGATATGACAGGCAAATGTTGACTGTCAGTATGATATTGAATAAATACGTGACCAGCTACCCAACAAAAACTGAGAAAAATGAAGCTGAAGGTGCTTGGGAAAATTTAGATCAAAATAAATTTCTGAAGTTGTTCATCAAATGGTGTGTGCACTTTTCTGTTTTTAATATTTTTTCTTTTTTGCTTTTTATTGCAAATTTAAAAAAATTTAAGTTAATATTTTTGATTTTAAAAGTTCTTTGTATTAAGCTAAAAGCATTTCTGTCTTATTTTTAGTATTATGAGAATAAAAAATATAAAGGTAAATATAATTAATTAAAATAATAAAAGTGTTACCTGGAAAAAAAGTGGACTAAAATATGGGGACAGAGTGCTAGAATATTTTTAAGTATTGAACCTGGAAAAGTACAGAATAAGAAGGAAAAAAAATCTTAAAATATTTATTTCTTTAACTGCCCACAAGGGGGCTAAACGTAGCGGGGACAAACAGGGACAGACAAAGGAGTTAAGCTGATTACATTGACTCCAATGTGTAACGGGTACTTATTTAATCAACCCCGAAAGGATGAAAAGCAAAGTCGACCTCAGCAGAATTTGAACTCAGAGCGTAACAGCAGATGAAATACTGCTAAGCATTTTGCCCAATGTGCTAATGATTCTGCCAGCTCGCTGCCTTTAAAAAATCTTACAATATTGCTGCTGAAGTTAGAGTTTAAAAATTAAAAATTTAAAATAGTAATAAATGCTCTTTTAATTTATTTTTTAATTTTACATAAAACTTTAGATTAAAATACTCAAGGAGCTATTCATTTTCAATGTTCGTGAAAAGTCTAATTGCTTACAGGTTTGCACATTTAAAATTTAATATTACAAACTTAGTGCTTTAGATATTAAAAAAATCACATGATAGCAGTTTAAGCAAAAGTGAGAATGTGTTATAAAACCTAAGTTTTTGAAAAAAAAGCTAGAGGGTCATTTCTACATTTTGCACTCAATTTGTTCATTAGCTTTCTTTTCTTTAAAAACATTCTTCTGCTTACAAATAGAAAATACTTTGTTGTCTGATAATGCAAACTTTGAAGAAATTAATTGTTTTTTTGTTTTTTTTATAATTTTTTAAAACATTTTTTTACTCTTAATTTTGAATTAAATATATTCTACATGAGTTTAATTTTAATACAATATCCATGATTTAAAATTTTGGGGTTATGAGTTTTTTGAAAAAAGAAAATTTTAAAAGTCATGTAACAATAAAAATAAGACTGAAACTTTTAAATCAAAAATATTAACTTGAATTTTTAAAATGTCCAATAAAAAGCAAAAAAAAAAAATATATATAAAAAACAAAAATTGCACACACTATTTGCTGAATGATTTGAAAAATTTATTTAGCAATCAGAAATTTATTTAGAAAATTGTAACTTCAGCAGCAAAATTAAAATTTTTTTCTTTTTGTCCTGTACTTTTCCAGGATCAATACTTAAGAATATTCTAGCACTCTCTGTGCTTGCATTTTTTATTCTAGTACATGTGTGTGTGTGTGTGTATATATATATATATAATGAAAGTGAGAGAGACTGGGAGAGACACAGAGACAGAGACAGCAAAAGAGACAGTTGCAGTATATATACATGAAAAGCTTGGTACTACAAACAAGTCATACTTGCTTGCAAATGATAGCTATTATGTGGTATAAATGTGTGTGTGCGTGTGTGTGCACGCATGCATATGTGTGTGTGGGGGGGGGTGCACATGCACTCAGCTTCTGTATACGAAACTCAACAGATAGCTAAGGGTATGAGAAGGAAAAAAAAGACACTTGCATAATGTGCCAATCAGTAAGAGTGAGAACAAACATGGAACCATAGGGTTGTGAACTGAACTTCCTAATTACAAAGCCAAGCCTAATCTAATACAGTACACCATCCATTTTCTCTGAAAGGGAGTACAGCATTATTATATTTGGAGCAATGTAGATCTTCTGTTAGATAATATGACAAATATTCACAAAAACTAATGTATTTATGCTTAGCATGTAGATAAAAATGTCATTTAGAAATAGCTTAGTAGATACAAAATGGCTGTGAAGTTAAAAAGCTAGCTTTGCAATCACATGGCTTTGGGTTCAATCCCACTGAGTGGCACCTTAGTCAAGCGTTTTTTTACTGTAGCCCTAAGCTGATCAATGCATTGTCAGTGAATTTGGGAGATGGAAACTGTGTGTGTGTGTGTGTGTGTGTGTGTGTGTGTGTCTTTGTGTCCTTGTGTCCATGTTTGTCCCACCACCACTGCTTATCAACTGGTGTTTGTTGTGTTCACATTCTTGTAACTTAGCAGTTTGGCAAAAAAGACCAATAGTACCAGGCTTAAAAAAAAATTAGTACTGAGTCAGTTCATTTGACTAAAAATTCAAGGCAGTGCCCTAGCATAGCTGCACTCTAATGACTGAAACAAGTAAAAGGTAAACGGTATACATATACAGAGAGAGAGAGAGAGAGAGAGAGAGAGAGAGAGAGAGAGAGAGAGAGATAGATAGATAGATAGACACATACATATATGTATGTATATATGTGTGTGTGTGTGTATATATATATATATATATATATATGGGAGAATATACAAATAATAACAACAGACGAGGACAGGTGGTGTAAATAACAAAAGTATATATTAGTATGACGCTCGGGAATATATAAATATATATATATATATATATATATATATATATATACACGTGCACACACACATATATATATAAATATACAGATACAGATATACATATATATATGTGTGTATGTATGTATACACACACAGACACATCATACACGCACACATACACACACATATACATTGTGTGTGTGTGTGTGTGTGTGTGTATATATGTGTAGTTTTGTGCTTGTGTTTGTCCCCACTAATACTTAACAACTGATGTGGGTGATTGTTTATATCCCTGTAACTTAGCAGTTCAGCAACTGAAGCTGATAAAATAAATACCAAACTTAAAAAACAAAACATAAGTACTGAGATCAATTTGTTCATCTAAATTCTCCAAGGTAGTATTTCAGCATGGCCACAGTCCAATGTGACTGAAACAAGCAAAAGACAAAAATATTTGATTCTGAGTAAAAGCTTTTTTTTTCTTTTTTTTTTTTTTGCTGATAATTATGGTTGAGTTATATTACACATATATATATATATATATGTTGCACTCACATAGAAAAACGACAATCTTCTAACTCTATAAGAGAATAGTGCACAACAATATAACAGCAGCAGCAGCAGAAGTGCTTCTTAAGTGGTTATACCATTGGCAGTTGCTTGTGCTTGAAGTGGATGTCACAGATAGTTGTAAGTGCCTTTGGCCCATAGATATTGAAACAGAACAGTCTATTGGTCCAGTCTGATGATAAAAAGGAAATAACTGACATAAAATAATAATAAAATCAAACTATATTTAAGGTTTGTTTTAGAGGTTGTTAATTCAGCGAGGAGGTAGTAATCCCTGTTACAGATTAACAAGGTTAAGAATAGGACAAAGATCACAGAAGTGTCTCAAGAAGACCATTTAATGATGACGGTGGTGGTGGTTGTGGTAGTGGTGGTGGTAGTGGTGGTGGTGGATGTAGTGGTGGTGGTGGTGGTGGTGGCTTGGGTTGAATGGTTTGACAGGATCTGATGGCTCACAGTATTGCATTATACCCACTGTCATCTTAGCATGATTTCTGCAGCTGGATGCCCTTCCTAACACCAACTATTTTACAGTGTGTATTTGGTGTTGGTGGGTTCTTTATTTCTTTTTTGTGACAACAACACTGATTCAGTTTGCAAGACTATGAGCCCCAAGGGAAGCAGTGTTATGATTGGAAATGAGGGATTAAAATATGTGAAAAAAGGCCCAGAATAGAACAAGTTTCCTGCTGTATAGGAGCTACATGGCTACCCACCTTTTAGAAGAGAGGGTGAGAGTGATTGGGATGGAGCTTGGAAGGGATAAAAAATAATGGTGATGAAGTGTCTGTGTGAGCCCTCAATGTAAGAAGTGAGTAGGAGTGAATAGGTGCAAAATTTGGAGTGTGGGTGGAGTGTGGAAGCAAGTAAGGGAGAATGAGAGAGGAGGAAGGGGTGAGGAACTAAATGTAATAAATGAAGAACAAGTGCTGAGTGGATAATACGAAGGGAAAGAATAATATCAAAAAATATTACATACATACATACAATAATTGTAATTTACATGGTGGTCTTACAGGAAACAGTATACACCATGGTAGAGACAGAGAATGAAAGAGATTTACTGCTCAGGGGGAGATAATTGTTTTTAAGCATATCCATCTTTTGTCTTCTGTGGACAAATGTTTTTTTTTTCAGAGAGTGAAAAGAGTAAGAAGAGCATACATCTTATAGTATATAATTATTTTATTATTATTCTTTGTTATTATTATCATAGTAGCCATGTGTGATTTCATCCTCATTTGGAATCTTCAGCATAACACATTTGAAACCAATATTCTAAGTGAAGCATGAATGCTGAAACTTCCTATGAATAGCTCTGTTACAAATTTAGTCCTTGATTTTTATATTTAGACACAGTTGTATGTTTTTTAGAGGGATAAAAAAAATAATTTAAAGTTCTTTTTGTTGTATCTTGGGAGGGTTATTATGCCAATAATAATCACACACAATGGTTTTATTTCACTTCTTTTACTATATAGTTGTCAATTGGGTGATTATTTAGCCAATTGGCTAATCAACTATTAGACTAATTGTTTGGTTTATCAATCGGTTAGTAAAGTTTGCCATATGAACTCCAGGCCTGTCTCAAACAGACCAAGAATAGAGAGGACATGTTATTGAAGAGGTTGCAAATAGTGTCAAAAGGGTTCTGATGAATGGAGCTGATTGATTGATTAACCAAATGAACAACCAAACACTTGATTAGTTAATTGACTAAATAATTTACTAGTTGGCAAATAATATTGGCTTCAAATTTTAGGGGGAAAAGAGTAGTTGATTACATCAGCCCCTGTACTTGTCTGGTACTTTATTTTATCAGCCTCTAAAGATGAAAGGCATAATCGACCTCAGCAGAATAGTTGGCAAATAATATTAAATGAAGTGAAATAGAACCAGTGCATGTGTTTCTTATTGATATAATAAACCCTGCCTCCACAAGATACAACAAAATCCATTTCAATACATGATTTCACACTGAGATTCTTGCTAACCAAATACAAAAGCCAAATATTCTTTATACTTTGTGATAAGAAAAATGGTGATTAGTTGCTGTTTTTGGCTTTGTTTGAACAAACAAACCCAAACTTTTTGATGGTACTTAAATATCTGCACTTGATTACTTGACAGACTAGGGAAAAAAATTAGCAGGAAGTACTTTGAGAAATCTTGTACTTGTTTAGTGTTTCTCTTATAATTACGTTCAAGTATTTATCATTGGTTCTACAGTGTCAGGATTAACCCACAACAGTTCCATTGCCATTGGCTAATCTCAAGACAATCCTAGAAACATTATCATTTGGATAATTTTTTTCTTTCTGTGTTTTTTTTTTTTTGTCTTTTGATTTTTAGGAAGTGAGTTAACAAGACATTAATAGACATAATTTGATAAAAGGAAAAAAAGTAATGTTTTTTTACAATATCATTTATAGGCTGGCATTATTAGTATTTATCAACCTATCTATCTATCTATCTGTCTCTTTGTCTGTCTATCTATCTATCTATCTATTTATCTCTCTCTCTCTCTCTCTCTCTCTCTATATATATATATATATATATATATATATATATATATATATATATTTTATTTAAAAGCAGCAGAAATATAACAAAAAAACCGTTACTCTGAGTTTCACGTTCCCGTTCATCGGACAAACTGTCCAATGAACGGGAACGTGAAACTCAGAGTAACGGTTTTTTTGTTATATTTCTGCTGCTTTTAAATAAAGCACATTACTCTACCTCTGGTATTTGAGTACTCTTTTTTCCACCTTGTTGCACATTTCATGTGCTTACTCTGGTATATATATATATATATATATATATATGGGGTGTGACAGATAAATTGTCACTATTCAATATTTTTAATTTTACACATGCCCATCGTTTGTTTTTGATTTTGTTAACTACACAGTATAGTAGGAGCAGTTGTGCACCATCTGTGAGAAAAACAGCACCATGATACAATCCACTCTGCCAGAAATTTGAAAATGACATGCTGCACTGCTTAGCATTCACACCGGAAGCTTCAATACGAACATCTCAGAGTGTTTGGGTGTCAATCTGAGGACAATGGAATCTGAGGCCATGTACCGAGAGTGATAAAAACCAAACATCCAGTCAACATCATGATGTTTGGAGTGATCATTAGTGATGGCAACATTATGCCTCCATTCATCTTCCCACATGGCCTCACACTCAATGTGGAGACCTACATCAAGTGCCTGGAAGAGGTAGTATTGCCTTGGATCAAGAGGATGACTGCTGGAAGACCCTATGTCTGGCTACAGGACTCAGCATCATGCCGCACAAGCAAAAGAACCCAGTCAAGGCTGTCAGACAAATTTCTGTGACCACATCAACCCTAACATCTGGCCACCTTTCTCCCCAGACTGCAGCCCCCTTGTGTATTATGTGTGTGGTGCAGTTGAGCAAGTGACCAACAAAACTCCTTGTAACACCAAAGATGAACTGAAGGCAAGAATTATGGCAACATTCACCAACTTAAGCAAGGAGGCCATCCAGAAGAGTTGCAGGAGATTCTGAAGTTGTCCGAATGCCATAGTTGAAGCCTTTGGCGATTTTACTGAATAAATTTATTTTTTAGTATTTCAAGATATTTTTTATGTAATTTTGGTAAACATATCTGTTAAAATGAAATGTCAGTGTTATTTTCATTTTTGCATAATCTAGATGACAATTTATTCATTACACCCAGTGTGTATACTTACATACATCCATCCATACATACATGAGTGCATGCGCGTGTGTGTGTATTTTGAAGTAAGCCTGTTCAGCTGGATGTGCAAATGACAAAGTACAAGTGGGTTGAGTGGAAAAATGAGTGTAAGAGGAATCAGATGTTATGTGCAAAAGAGAAACTGCCTTGGTATAGTCATATGATATTTATAGATGAGGCTCCGTAAAGAGATGCCAGTCACTTATGTTAGCTGGAGTCTTTCAAAGAAGAGATCTGAGGAAAAAGTGGAATGAGGTGGTGAAGAATGATCTCAGGATGTTGAGCCTCAAGAGAAGATTACAAATGACCATTTATGATGGATGATATGTAGTGTTCAATAAAACCTGTCCAGCTATGCTAGTATGATAGAAGATCTGAAGGCATAATGTATATGCCCACAACTGAGGTTGTGGAAACATGTGTATGCACATTACGCACACTGCCGAGTCCTATATCAAATGTCCCTGTCAAGTGCATGACTGCCTTTTTCCCTTCTTTTACTCTCTATCTAGACAACAGGGTCCCACCCTCAAACCACTTCCTGTTAACAATCCATCCCTCATCCTCACCATTGCCACTCCCACACTTATATGTACCATCACTTTTATGATCATCCACTTTATTTTACTCCTCTTCACTCCCCCACCCAATCTCTTGCAATCTTTAACCCTGTCCCTCATTTCTCTACCACTCAGTCTCTCCATCATTCCCTTGTCTACAGTATGATTTTTGCTGCTGTGAGTAATGAAATTAGAAATTGTTACTACATACCATATCATATCATTTCTGAACTGCCAATCATCACTCCCACTCCTCTGAGTTGCTCTCAGTTGACATTTGTATATCATTCTTATTATCTTCCCAATTCAAATTTACCATTGATCGACCCCATCTTTGTTCACCACTTGCTATATCCACCTCCTATATACCTCTGGCCACCTCCTCTCTGTTTATATCCACCTCTCACACTTCCCCATAAATAAAAGGCTCTACAAAGAAATGCATGTGGAGACACTCATAATCTACAAATAGAGGGTAAGTGACTCTTTTCATTCTCCTTCTCTCTGACTTACACTGCATTGCTCTGAACAGGCACATGGCCTAGGGTCACCTTGAAAACAAGATCACCTAATCAATGACCTCTGGTCACTAAGTTTAGATGTAATAGCTATCTGACCGACAAGCTTTCATGCTTATTTTTGGTGGAAATGAGATTTACTTATATTCATGTCAACTAGGAATGGTGGGTGAAACTGTGGTGTTGTTCCAGAGAGGTCTAGATCTGAAGATAAGAGCTATCTTCCTGGACCCATAAGGTAAGTTGGTGGTCCTGGATGTAAACAGTAGCAATGGGGGAGCCTTCAGACTGATGACTGTTTGTGCTCTGACAGGAGCAGGACAACCAGTTTTCTTCAAATGTGCTAATGGGTGACTGGAACACCATCTTGGATACATATTTGGATTATGGGCAGCTAGCTGTAAGAAGAGTGGGTGTACAAATGTCTCACAAACCAGCTCAAATATTTTCAACTGCCTGACAGGCAGTTGAAAATATACGCCTGACTTGATTTCCCAAATGTACCATGGATGAACTGCATCAGGTCATCTATGTTGTATCTACATAGTGTATTTTATAGACCAGTAGATAAGGATAGTATAAGCTGTCCACTTTTTCAAATTGTTAGCTACGCAGACCACAAATTTGTGATCTGCACAGTCGACTTAGATTCCACAGGTAGGGACCTGGTTACTGGACACTGAATGCATCACTCCTGGCATGCTAAGCTTACAGAGACCAGATTAGCGAATTAGTTAAGCAGACATTGATGGGGCTAATCATAAACAACAAATGGTGGTTTGCCCTGAAAAGGGCAATTAGAGTAGAATTGATTAGGTTTAGTAAGGTATTAGCAATAGAAAGAAATGGAGTAAAGGGGTAACTTAGAAACTTAGAAAAGGTGCTTAGGAAAAGTATTGCAATCAATGTACTGCAGTGATATTGGCCGTTGACTCATCCTCCAATGCTAAGTATGACAGATACATTGTCAGAGGTAAGATGTATGTTCTAAGAAACAAGGGAATGAAAGCCATTTGATGGACCCAAGTGGCAGAGGCACGATGTGATAACAAAGCCAGAATTCAGTCTTTGGTGGAACAAAATGGCCACATGGTACTTGAGCCCTAGATGATGTGTGTGGAATTTCAGCAGCACTTTGCCCAACTGTTTAAGACAAACGGCAGGCCAGAACACAGATGGACTTCAGATGGATGGTAAGTGGGTACAGAGCATTGCAAAATGTTGATAACAGTTGCAAAAATACAGAATGTGATGATGGGCTGCAAGTAAAGAAAATCACCTGGTTTGGATAGTCTGTCCTAAGTGCTTTACTTTTATGTGTCACCTCTTAACAGATATTGTCTACAAACAGCAGCAGAACAGGAGAATTCCTAGTTCTGTGAGTTGAGGAGCAGTGGATCTACCAAGAAATGACTCAATAAAGAGGGATTAAATAGAAAATTTTAGGCCCATAATGCTGCTGAACACAGATTTCAAAATAAGGTATTACAAAGAGATTGGCACTTGTCATGGAGGATCTGATTGGTGATGCCAAGCAAATCTATCCATGGCAACCTCCACCTCATGCTATATATCATAGATAGGGTGGGTAAGAAAACTGGTATGGATGAGGCCCTGATCAATTTGGATCAGTCTAAAGTTTTCTATAGGGTTGATCACCAATACTCGGTGGCCGTTTTCACAGCAGCAGGTTTCAGTCCTGTTTTCTGTAGATAGATTACTACAATGTATAGCGACATCTGCTTGGCAGTTCTGGTGAATGGCTACTTATAAGGACTTTTCAGTATCATGTGCTTTGTCGGTCAAAGGAGTCCGCTGTTGTCTCTTCTGTATGTACTGACTCTAGAGCCACTGCTGCAGAGATGGGAGGTATTGAGAGGCATCTTGCATGAATTAAGACATAGGAGAACTGTGTTGTCATATGCAGATAACATCACTATCATAGTGTTGAACACCAAGCATATAGATCTGGTCAGCACTGCTATAAAAGAATACAAGGTAGTGACAGGAGCAAAAATTAATCAAGAAAAGTCGGTGGGGTTGCAGCTCAGCGCCTGGAAAGGCAGGTCCAGGTTGTCTAATAATGTTGTGGAATGCTGGACAGAGGAACTGGTTAAATTGCTTGGGGTCTGGTTTCGTCTGAATCACCAGGTGGAGGAGAACTGGGACAAGGTGATGAGCAGGGTTGCCAATCTCACCCAGAAGTGGGCAGGGAGAAATCTATCACTAAAAGATTGGGCAAAGGTAGTGAATGCTTTTATGGCTTCCATCATATATTACCACCTTACAATCATGCCTTGCTCCAGTTTATGGCAGACCAAACTGGAGCACACACATCTACTTTCTGTGGAAGGGATATGTTCCTCTGGTTAGGTGCACCATTTGCTGTCAACACTTGCTGAACGGTGAACTGTGCATGCCATGGCTGCTGATGCAAAGACATGTGCTAAGGCTATGACATCTCCAGTATTTCCTTGATAGTGAGCAGGTGTGGTCACTGTTTGTCAGATGGAATTTTCCACAGCTTGTCTCTTTGACTGGGCTGCAGTCCTGGATCAAGAATAGATCGAGGAAGGGCACCTGGCACCTAGAGTGCTGTCAGGTGCTCACAATTTTCTGTCAGTCAGGCAATGCAGTTGGTGGAAGCTTCACTCTGGCATTCTATAGAGGGTTAGTGGTGGGCAAGTACAATGATGTCCTCTGGGCATTAACGAGAATCAGCTGGCCGGTCAGTTTCAGAGGACTTTAGAGATGGGACTTATTGATAATTTCCAGAAATCCTTGACCTGGCAGAGCAGCTTGGGTGCATGATCAGTTCAGAATAAACTCTGCCTGTAGAGACATGGAAGTGCTGTCAGCCAGGCTTGCCTGAGCTGTACACAGAATGACAAAACTGTCCTGCATGCTCTTGTCCAGTGCCTGAACATTGCTGACTTGTGAGTCTATATTGAACACCTGCTGTCATGTATAGGATGGATCAGGCTCTTGGCTGAGTCTGTAGTGAAGATCACCCTGTTACCATCCTTTGGCCAGGAAGGGCTGAGAGCGTCTCTTTGCCTGGTGATCTTAGTGAAAGTGGTTAAGTGGGGTGGGGGGAGCAGATTAAAAGGGCTGAAGACAGATACGTTCCTCTTTGGACAATCCCTCATTAACATTTTAAGTTTTACTTGAAAGGGAAAGTGAGGGTACAGAGGGAAGTGTCACCTCCCAGCAATCTTGTTAAAGGTTGGATGAATGTTGCAAGAATAACCTGAGCAGGCACCTATATGATGAAGGAAGATGAAGTAGAGAGGGCACTTGCCCTCATGGTCAGGGTGAATGTGATTTTGTAGGGTCCTCATGAGCAGCCCTAGGAACTCACCCTCTTTTGAGGAATTATTCATTGTTATAATTTTATATTGTTACTGTGGTATTGAACCGGATATTTGTTGTAGCCCATCTTTTATATGAAAATAAAACAATGTACATGATAACACTTCCAATTAGTTAAGATCAGAAACCAAGAGAGCTATGAGAGCCACTGTCTGGTACTGCATCAGAGCATTTATTATCATCATCATCGTTATTATTATTATTATTATTTGTGTAAAATTGTTTACAGGCATTGTATTTTTAAAAGATGAAGAAGCTGTTAACAATGCAGAGCTGGCAGAATATTAGAGCTCTGGAAAAAAAAGGCATTGTGTTATTTGTTCTGGCTTTTTATATTCTAAGTTCAAATCTTGCTGGATGAACATTATATATAAAATAAAATGAAGTACTAGTGAAATATGGAGGTGGGGGTAAAAGGTTTCAACTAGGCATGCCCCTCTCTTCAAAATTATTGACTTTGTGCCTTCATCAAAGATTTTCTTACTGAAACTAAACGACACTCATTTTAATCTATATTTTTCTATTTTCTTTTAGATTTTGAGTTCAAATTCTGTCAAGTTCAACTTTGCCTTTCATCTTTTCCAGCTTGATAAAATAAGACTGGGATCAATTCAACTCACTACTCCCACCCTTAATATGTGTGACTTTGAATCAATATTTGAAATCAATATGTAACATATTTACATCTCTTATTAAAAAGTGAACTGCTGCTGATAAATAACATGTTGATTGACCAGCTAACATTACATTACAAGTGTTTTGTTATGTATCAGCGAAGGACATTAAATCATATGTGTCTAATTATATGTACGAAAATGCTACAAGATCTGGTAATATCACTATGACAGGCTAATGATCTGTCTGTGAGATTAATATTTCACCTACCAAACACTATGAACTTAACCAAATAGACTGTGCAGCCATATCAAGACAGTTGTGCTACACCTCTTGCAATTTACCCACTGCGTGTCAGAAACTACAGTATGGGCCTTAGTTAGGAGGAGATTGAGTAGAAATAGATGGATCAAGAGGTTACAAGTTGTTGTCTAGCCAACCATCTGTGTGCAATAAGACCGTTCAATCAGGACTGACCTGGGGCAAACCTATCCTAATACTAATCATTGGGAGAATCCAGCACTGCATCTCCCTCTAAAGTATACTTTCACTGTCAGTTTGTTAAAACATTTGTTGGTTTTACCGGGCTACTACTGCTGCTTCAAGCTGAAAGCATTTAGCTTTACTGACTGGCAAGCAGACAGTACATGCTGAGCCATTAAATATTTAGATACCTGGTCCATGTTAACACTAGGACCACATTGATAACTTTTCAACACTGGTATTCACCGACCAGTCAACTCATTCATTTGGGACATACATTAATGCACACACATACATGTGCATGCACACAAGCACACACACACACACACACACGCACGCACAAACACACACACACACACACACACACACACGCATTATTAATTTTTAAAATGTATGTCATTCTGTGCAACCAAAATCTTGTTTTTACAATTACTATTTTTTCAGATTATTAACCTTATCTTCAGAGACAAAATATATTTTAATATTTACATCAACATCTATTTTATTACTCTGGTTTCATAAAACGATCAAAAAAGAATAAAATCTATGGAGCCAAGGTAGTCTGATGTTGATTATAATTGGTTACAAATTAAATCTTTTATTACAATCATAATCAAATTACATTAATCTATTCATCTCAATCTGAGAAACTAAAAATAGATACTGCCCTCAGGGTCATTCTAATGGTATTATAGGCCCTTGAGCTTAGCAATACAGTAGGACCTCCAACATATGCAACCACTGCATACATAGATTAGCATTGGAACCCTCTGAGGCCCATGGGGCTTCTGGGAAATTGTCTGATTGGCACATACCTTTAGATTGTGCTCACTGTTTGTATTTTCTTCAAAGCTGATTTTCTTCAAAGGACATCTAACAATAGAAGTATTTGGTTCAAAATGCACTGAGACCTTCCCTGCTTGGATATAAAACCAACTTAAACCACCCCACAAAAGAAAAGGAAAATGCAAGAAAATTGATTAACTGTTTTGTTGCCATATTTCTGTTGAAGAACCACACTGCATTTTTCAATTAAATTTGGAAATAATGAAGAATTTTATCATTTTATAAATTTGTCATTATCAAACTGGTATTTTGAATATGAATTGCCATGAAATTTTGGATAGGAAGCTTTCATTTAGATGATTTTAAAACATGAAGTGTACATCATCAAGCTAGGGGTGGTCTTTAGTGGAGTAAAGGAGATTCTCAATTATACAATACCACTGAAACTTACAATAATGAGCTCAACTAATTTATAGAATATATTTAGAGGAAGGTTGACATTGTTGATGAGATCCTGTACAAACTTTATTGCGCTGGAGTAGCCTTTGGTCTCTTTTGGGCATGAGTGTACAAGAAACAAATCTCAAAGACTGACTGTCTACATGTCTGTCTACATGTCTGTAATTGTCACAATCCCTTTCTATAGATTGAAACTATGGACAACCTGAAAACTTAGAACATTTTCATTATCAATGCCTTAGAAGCATTGAAATCAGCTGGGACAATGATTGAATGAAGATCAGTGAAGCTCAATGAAGCTAAAACAACCAATATTGAAGAAATTATCATCAAAAACTAATTGAGGTGTGGTGGTGGGTTGGGGGTTTCATCTCAGCTAAATGATTGGTAATCAGCTTCAAAAACATGCTTTCTATTACCAACTGAATGAAAGAAAGCACTCAAAAGGTCAGCTGAAGAAATACTTTAAGGATTAGTTAAAAGGGAATCTGAAGTTCTGAGACATTGTCAGGGTGAAATGAGAAGGAAGAACTGGTAAGAGACCATCTTAAGGAGAGAAAACTACTTCATCAGGGAGCCAAACTCTTTGAAAATGAAAGAAATAAACCTTTTGAAGAAAAAAAAAGATTAAAAAAATTACTGCTGATATTGGTCTACATCACAATTATAAGCCTACAAGGTCACTCACCTTCACATGGTGGTGTATAAACCATGTGTGGCCTATAATAGGTCAGTTGAATGGTAGAAATAAATTATAGACGCTAATAATTTGAGGAAATAGAATAGTAAATGTTCTCTTGTGTGATCTCACAAATGTGATAACTCTAAGTGCATTGAGTCACATCTGAGAGACTATTTCCTTTTTCTGTATCAAGTTGGTTCTTATAATGACCAAAACCAGACTTCTTTCTAGAACACTTGCAAGTTTATATTCATCTTATCAATTGATCCAGGCCTATAACAAGTTCGCAGCATTGCAATACTTATTTGTATTTTTCCCTTTCATACACCATCATAGCACTGCTTGGTCTTGGCTTTTCTTCTGTTTGGCACCAGTGAGTGGGGGTGATGAAAGACAAATCCCTTAGACTTAGTACAACAAGCAAACAAATATCCCAACAGTGTCTTGTTCTGTGACATATAACCACCATTGACCATAAAATGCAGTGCTCATGATGGAGGACACATTGCTGACCCTTTAATTGGGTCTCTAAAGGTGCATGGCTCAGTGGTTAGAGTGTCAGGCTCACAGTCATGAAGTAGTAAGTTTGATTCCTGGACTGGACTGTGTCTTGTGTTCTTGAGCAAGATACTTTATTTCATGTTGCTCCAGTTCACTCAGCTGTAGAAATGAGTTGCAGCGTCACTTATGCCCTTGGATAACATTGGTGGCACAGAGAGGGGAGGCTGGTATGCATGAGCAATTGTTGGTCTTCCATAAACAACCTTACCTGAACTTGTGCCTCGGTGTGAAACTTTCTAGATGCAGTCCCATGGTCTCTCATGACCAAATGGGGGTCTGTAAGATTCTACTAACTTAGGTATCTGCAGTTCTCAGTTATTTTGTTTCAACATTTTACATGGAGATACTGAAAGCTCAAGTTCTACTGGGCTGGATATATTACAAGGTTCACAGATTAGAGGTAGGCCTGTATAGTTGTCAAATGATATCCAAAAGATCAGAAGATATCACTCATAAGACATCCAAAACAATACTAAGATGACAGACAAACAATTCAGACTCAGCCAGTAAAGAAGGACACAATCAAGGAAAGAATGGAAGTGCATTGTGACCAGTGATGTAGAGAGGCATCTTTTATCTGTTTATCTTTTACTTGTTTCAGTTATTGGTCTGTGACTAACATGGGGCACAGCCTTGAAGGGCTTAGTTGACCACAGCATTTATTTTTTTTAAGTTTGCTACTTATTTTATTGGTTTCTTTTGCTGAACTGCTAAGTTATGAGAATGTAAACAAACCAACACTAGTTGTCAAGTAGTGGTGGGGTACGAGCACAAACACAAAGAACCATACGCACACATGCGCACATGCACACACATACACACACACACAACTGGCTTCTTTCAGCTTCCATCTCTCAAATTCACTTATATGGCACTGGTTGGTCCTGGGGTTATTGTAGAAGACATTTACCCAAGGTGTAATACAGTGGGACTGAACATGAAACCACATGGTTACAAAGAAAGCTTCTTAACCATATAGCTTGATCTAAAGTGGTGAGCTGACAGAATCGTTAGCACACCGGGCAAAATGCTTAATGGCATTTTGTCTGTCTTTATGAACTGAGTTCAAATTTTGCTGGGGCTGACTTTGCCTTTCATCCTTTTGGGGTTGATTAAAATAAGTACCAGTCAAACACTGGGGTTGAAGTAATTGACTAAACCCCTACTCTGGAATTACTGACCTTGTGACAAAATTTAAAACCTCATAGCCTGGTCTAAAAAAAACCCAACATGGAAATCACTATACTGTGTAATAAAATGATGGGAATACAACAGTACCAATCCCTTAAACCCTACAAAAAAATCCTATCTATGTTAACATGGAAGGAAAACAGCTAGTAAAAGACAGGAAAGGGGTGGCGGCGTAAATATTTGAATTTCAGAATTATTTTAAACACTTTATCAGAAACTATAATATTGTGACAACAGGTATAAAAGAAATATTTTGAGGTGAGCCAAATCATCATCATCAACAACAACATTTAATGTCCGTTTACCATCCTGGCATGGGTTGGATGGTTTGGCAGGAACTGACAAGGCCAGTGTCCACACTGGGCTCCATAGTGTCTGTTTTGGCTTGGTTTCTACAGCTGGGTGCCCTTTACAGAGTGTACTGGGTGCTTTTTATGTGACACCATCACCTATATGTTTGTATTATGTGTGTGTGTATAAATATTAATATATACATATGAGCGTACACACACACATGCACACACACATACATACATATACATACAGTTATATATATGTATATATATATATATATATATATATATATATATATATATATATACTTATACATATACATATCCATGTATTTGTAGGCATATGCACATGTATGGGCTGAGTTGGGGTGAGGGAATGAGAAACTAATTGAATTTTATTAGTATACATACACGCGTACATATACATACACTAATATGAATACACACAAAAGAAAACAAAAAAAAAAACAGATGATATAAAATCATTTTCCAGCTATTTCTGGCAAGTAGTTTGCAATATTTGCTTATAAAGCTTTACTTTGACCAAAATGTCATGTTATAAGTAGTTTCTTGATGGCAAATCAATAATTTTCTCTTTCTTATCTCATTTTTATTCCATTCATTTCTAATAATTGCCTGAGAGAGCCAATGAAATTTAAATATTATGGGCCTTATGATCATCCATATTTATATAAATCAACTATCAGACCGGTGAGGTTAGCGGTTTTGTTTTGTTAGAAAATTTGTGTCTACCAGTTTCTAGTTTATTTGTTTGTCGTGTTTTCTTTTTATTATACACACACATGAACACATACACACACACATGCATACACATACATGAACACACATATATATATCTGTGTGTGTGCATGTGTGTGTGTGTGTGTGTGTGAGTGTGTGTTCTGTATATGCATATATGTATGCATACATGATTCTAGTGAGATATATGTATATATAGATGTTTATATAAATTTGGGTCAGAATTTGTTGAGGCATATTGTCAATGGCCGGATGCCATTCCGGCTGCCAACCCTCATCTGTTTCCAAGTGAGGTAATAATTTTCCATGCCCAAACATGTTTTCATGGAAGACTGGAAATAAATGAAACCTCTCACATGATGGTGACACTCAATTACAACCATCATGCAAAGTGAAGAAGATATGCATACACATAGATATGATGGGCTTCTTTCAGTTTCGATCTGCGAAATCCACTCATAGGTTTTTGCTTGGCTTGAGGCTATAATAGAAGACACTTGTCCAAGGTACCACGCAATGGGACTGAACCCAGAACCATATGGTTGGGAAGCAAGCTTCTTATCATACAGATACACCTGTGCCACACACACACACATGTGCATACCTATTTATAGATAGATACACACACACGCACATATATGTATATATATATATATATATATATATATATATATATATATATATATATATATATATACAAATTAAAAGGGTAAAGGATTATCAATTTATTAATTAATAAATCAATTAACAATTAATAATTTTTACCAAGCCCATCGGTATGAAAGCACCATTATTGGTGGAGAACTTATTTAAAAGCTCATATATATTTATAAACATAATTAAGGGATCAGCAAATATTTGCTTCACCATATACCGAAGTTCAGAAATAGCAGCTAAAAAAGCTGAGAATCCCACAGATGGCATCACTTGTGATAGTGTGGGGTTCTCAGCTTTTTTAGCTGCTATTTCTGAACTTCGGTATATGGTGAAGCAAATATTTGCTGATCCCTTAATTTAATTATGATTTTATTCGACATATTCCCCTCTCAGATTCACACATTTATTGCAGCAGTCCTTCAGTTTTACTAAGCCCCGTAAAAGAACTCAGAAATTTGGGTCTCCATCCAGGACTTTCACACCACCCTTAAAGCTAGAAACTTTTTCAGCACCCCTTCACACACACACACACACACACACACACACATATTACTTTCAGCTAATGAGGATATATTTAAGCAAAATCAAACATATAACCATGCATTATTGGAAGGTGGATATAAAAATAAGGTTTACTATATCCAGAATCATCAAAATAATAATAAAGTTCTAGAAAATGATAGAATTATAGCGATATTAAAAATTAATAAGTAGTATAAAAAAATTAAAACTTAAATAGAAATAATAATAATAGTAATAATAATAATTTTGGATTATCAGATGTTCAGCACTTATTATGAAAAGAGGGAAGAAAGCATCCTGCAGAGGACTGCAGTTACCATCAGGAGAGACCACGGGTGAACCCAACAGTAGTGGGTATATACATTTAGGGATTTTGGAGCTGGACAACATTCCACACAGAGAAATGAAAATCAAGGTCAGTGAGACATATCAAAAAAAGGGTGAAGATGGTGTTGAAATCCAACCTGAATGCCAAAAATCTGATTACCGCAATGAATATCTGGGTAGTTGCGGTGGTCAGATATAGTGCGTCCATCCTCAAATGGACTAAGGAGAAAATATCAACACTTGATAGAGGGACGAGAAAGTTGATGACGCTGCATGGGGCACTACACCCTAAACCAAACATAAACAGACTGTATATGAAAAGAAAGAATTGTGGCAGAGGACTAATTAGTATAGACCTTTGTATAAGGAGTGAAAGGAGAACGCTTGCTGAGTATTTGATAAATAGTGATGAAAACCTGCTGCAATATACCACAAAAGATGTGGGTGTAAATGCAGATGAAATGATGGACAAGGAAGAATTTAACCAAAAAGCTGAGGAGAAGAGAAAGAAGACCTTCTTGAAATGAGAATGCATGAACAACTTGAAAAGAATACACAGGACGTTAAGGATAATACAGCATTGTGGGCATGGCTTGAGCGAGGTGAGTTGAAGCGTACCACCAAAAGCCTAATCATTGCTGCACAATACCAGGCTCTCGCTATCAATTCAGTGAAGTATAAAATCTATAAAACTTCTGACACCCAGAAATGCAGACTCTGTGGAAAGAGTGTGGAAAATGTGACCCACTTGGTAAATGGATGTGAGAGCCTTGCACAAAAAGAATGCAAGTACCACCATGATAAAGTGTGTATATATCTTCAATGGCTTTTATGCCATAAATACCAATGTGACATAACAGAGAACTGATATGAGCATGTATCAAATAAAGTTATGCAGGAAGACGGAAAAGTAATGACACTCTGGGACTATGATTTTCAGACGGATCATGTAATTGAACACCATTGGCTGGATATTGCCATATTGAATAACAGACACAAATACTGTCAGATCATTGCTGTAACCATACCAAATGACATGAATGTTGTGAGTAAAGAGGTTGAAAAAAAATCACCAAGGACTCCGAATTGAAAGTGGAAATGGCATGAATATGGAATGTGAGAGGGTAATGTAAAATTGATACCAGTGGTGATCAGAGCGTTGGGTTCAATCCTATTGAAACTTCAAGACTTCTTAAGGCAATTGGAAATCCCATGCAAGATTGCTGTCTTTCAAAAAGCAACCTTATTGGGCACAGCGCACATCTTAAGGAAAGTATTATCTGTCTGAGGTCCTTGTTGTGACTTGATAGATGACTAAAGACTCCAGTGCTTTTTTACCTACACTGTGTTATGAAGGAATAATAATAATAATATTATTATTATTATTAATAATAATAATAACAATAATAATAATAATAATAATAATAACAATAATAATAATAATAACAATAATAATAATAATAATGATAATACACACAGATAGAGAAATTAAGGCAAATAGACCAGATATAGTCGTCAAAGATCATGAAGAAAAAAAATGCTTTCTAATTGATGTATCAATACCAGCAGATGACAACATCTCTCTAAAAGAAATGGAAAAACTTTCAAAATACAAAGACCTGGAAATAGAGGTAACTCGAATGTGGAATCTAAAAACAGAAACAATTCCTATTATAGTAGGTGCCTTAGGTATAATAAAAAAATATTCAGACAAATACATAACAAAAACACCAGGACTTACAAATATATATAACATACAGAAAATTGCACTACTGGGCACAGCACACATCCTACACAAAACACTTTCAATGCAGTAACCATAAGAGCACCACAGCAAACCCCAGCACATACCCAAGGTGCACAGAGCTGCGCTCGGCAGTGAAGTGAAAGCACGTTATAAAAATAAAACTACTGAACAATAATAATAATAATAATAATAATAATAATAATAATAATGATGACGACGACGACGACAATAATAAAAACTACAAATTTATGAATCTCATTTTAACAGATATATTTACCAAAATTACAAAAAAAATCTTTAAATACTAAGGTGTAAATTTATTCAAGAAAATCGTCATTGGCTTCAACCACGGCTGTCAGATGACTTCAGAATCTCCTGCAACTCTTCTGGACGGTCTCTTTGTTTAAGTTGGTGAATGCTGCCATAATCTTTGCCTTCAGTTCATCCTTGGTGTTACAAGGAGTTTTGTTGGTCTCTTGCTCAACACATGATAATCAAGGGGGTATAGTCTAGAGAGTCAGGTGGCCAGATGTTAGAGGTGATGTGGTCGCAGAAATTGTCTGACAGCCATGACTCTGCATCATGCTTGTGTGGCATGATGCAGAGTCTTGTAGTCAGATATAGGGTCTTCCAGCAGCCACCCTCTTGACCCAGAGCAGCACTACCTCCTCCAGGCACTTAATGTAGGTCTCCATGTTGAGTGTGAGGCCATGTGGGAAGATAACTGGAGTCACAATATCACCATCACTAGTGATCACTCCAAGCACCATGATGTTGACTGGATGTTTGATTTTTATCACTCTCGGTACATATCGTCAGATTGCATTGTCCTCAGATTGACACCCAAACACTCTGAAATGTTCGTATTGGAGCTTCTGGTGCAAATGCCAAGCAGTACAGCATGTTGTTTCCAAATTTCTGGCAGAGTTAATAGTGTCATGGTGCTGGTTTTCTCACAGACAACTGACCCTACTATACTATGTAATTAACAAAATCTGAAACAAACGATGTTCATGGATGAAAATAAGAATATAAAATGGTGACAACATACCCATCGCACCCTGTATATATATATGTATATATATATGTATATATATATATATATATATATATATATATATATATATATATATATATATATATATATATATATGAAGTGGTATCAAAGAGTTCCCAGACTAGTTATGTTTGATAAAAAATATTTTATTTACCGAGTTTTAAGATCCTCTCCTTCGAAATAGTAACCTTGTGTAGCAATACACTGGTCCCAGCATTGCAGACACTTTTGACATCCAGCCTAGAAGTCGTTTTCTGTAAGCAAGTCAAGGACCTACAGTGATTCGCCCTTGATCTCAACAATAGTGTTAAAACATACTGTGTCTTTTATGGCTGGATGCCCTTCCTAACACTAACCACTCCACAGAGTGGACTCAGTGTTTTATATATATATATATATATATATATATATATAGATATATATATATATATACATATATCAACATCATCATCATCCTCATCCTCATCATTGTTTAATGTCCACTTTCAAAGCTGGCATGGGTTGGTTGGTTTGACAGGAGCTGGCCAGTCAGAAGGCTGCACCAGACTGCTGTGTCTGTTTTGGCACTATTTTTATGGTTGGATGCCTTTCCTAACACCAATCACCCTGCAGAGTGGACCAAGTGTGTTTTACGTGGTACCAGCACTGGCAGGGTAAGCAAGTGAGAGAGGAGGAAGCATTGGAGGAGGTTATTTTGTGTCAGCTGATGAAAGGCTAGAGTGTGACTGAAAGACAGAAACAGGGGTCTTACTGTAGAGGAGGTACATGGTTACCTGGTCAGAGAAAGAGAGAGAGAGAGATAGTTAGGACAGAAACAAATTTGCTGCTGCAAAGGAGATATATGATTACCCAGCCAGAGGGAAGAGCAAGAGAAAGAGAGAGAGTGGAAGACAGCAATAATGCAAGAGACAGCAGGAGAGAGATGGTGGTGAAGTGCCAAGTCATACTCACAAGGAACAGGGATCAGAATATCAATGGGATGGTAGAGTAAAGGAGATAGATTGTGGCAAGTGCCAAGGCATACTCTCAAGTGATCATAACAAAAGTGGCAGAGTATTGCCAAAGAAGCTCTCAGGTGTTCATAGGTCTGAAAAAAACACACTCCAAAAAGCTTTTTAGAGCAGTCAACAACAACATAAAATAATGTGTGTGTGTGTGTGTGTGTGTGTGTGTGTGTGTGTGTGTGTGTGTGTGTGTGTGTGTGTGTGTGTGTGTGTGTGTGTGTGTGTGTGTGTGTGTGTGTGTGTGTGTGTGTGTGTGTGTGTGTGTGTGTGTGTGTGTGTGTGTGTGTGTGTGTGTGTGTGAAATTTGAAACATTTAGTGAAAATTTTCAAATTTGGTATTTGGATGTAGTTTTTTTACACTGGATCTGATTTTGTAATTCAATTCTTCCAAAAACATTTTAGAAAAATGTTACAGAGGTTTAAAGTTTGATCATGTATCTGATCTTGCAACACACTCCTCTGAACACCTACTGTTCTAGTAGCATCCTTCTGAAGTGGGTTGCAGAGTAGGTCCTCTGCATGTATTTCACAAACATAGGTGTTGTAATCAACAACAGTGCAGTGGCTCATCCCCAGTTCTTAAAACACAAAACTGGACTGGAGTCAATTCCTTGACCCATGAGTAAAGCAAAAAAAGCAGTACAGTCTTAAGAGGAAAGGTGCCACCTTCCAACCATGTATCTTTTCTAGCAGACACACACTTGTTGCATCCTTTTCTAGAGCACATCCAGTAAATTTTCCCACAAAGCATCCTCTTCTATTCACGTAGCATCTTTTTGTACACAATTTTCTTTTAGGGATAACACCCTTCTCTTGCAAGTAAGAACATGCATCTTCCTCAATTTTCAATTTCTCCATCATATTCGAAAAGTTAAACGAGGTGGCTGTGGTCATACTCTAATTTAGGTTGAAAAGTCCACAAAAACACACAGTTCAAATTATGAAATGAGGTAGTGACAGGACAACAACTGAAAATATCTGTTTCTCAAAAAAAAAAACTCAGGTGAAAATAACAAAAATGTCGTAGCACAAACATTCAGAAAATAGGCACTTAGAGTTTTAAGCTGGCTATACGTTGGTGTGTTACTATGGAAACAGGCACCAATATGTCTGTGGATTTTGATTGGCTAAAGTACCCAAAATTTGTAAACTTCGAAAACTATTAACTTTTTATTTATCAATCTATTGCAAAAATGAATTTCATTTCTATAATCAGTTTACAAAACTACATCAAATTTGAAAACAATTGGAACAAAATAAAAAGAATTGAAAACTGTGACAGCAACAGAAAGATCCAGCCATCTTTATCTTTCATCCTTTGAAGTTGTCAAAACAGTACCAATCCAGAAGATTGCCAGATCAAGGAAGATGCCTTGTGATGTCTGTTTTGGCCCTTTGTGTTCTGACAGCAACACCTATGACACTGGTACCAGGCTGTATTTGCCATTTTCCTTCGATAAGTATCAGTGGTGTGGAGAAGAGAAACTTGTATGCATAGGCAGATGCCAGTCTTCCTTAAAAACCTTGCCCTGGCCTGTACATACATGCCCAGATGTATGACTAACAATGGATTCAAGGGTTGACTTTGCTTTTTACTTCACCAACTTAATAAAATAAATGCCAGTCATCCAATGGCATTGATTTAATCAATTACATCTTGAAACTTTGTGATTTTGTACTGATATAACTCTTCAGTTTTCATTTCTGATGTTCTTCAATGTTTGGTTTAGCATGTCATATATGAATTAATTAATTCTACATAAGAAAGTAGTTTTTGCTTTGCTGTAAAATGATATTTTCTTCAAGTATGGAGAGATCAAAAGTTCTTCAGTTTCTTCATACTCTTTCCAAAGTTACACGCTTCAGTACCAAAGTATCTTATTAACCTTTCAAGATAGAATCTTTGATGCTACTGCCAAAGCTTCTCGAGTGGAAAAGATGGAGCTTATTTTTGTTACAAGAGACAAATAAAATAACGGTGTCATTATTTATGATTCTGTAAAGTATATTGGAAACTCAATAAACATAAAAATTTACATGTTTTTGATGATATTGGTAATTCCATTCCTGTAGAATATAAAATGACAGGTTGAGTGATATATTGGCAAGATCATCTAAGGATTAAAATCAAATGAAGGACGCTGGAGATTCATTTCCTTTAACCAATTCTCAAATAAATCTTTCAAAAAATGATCAATGCTTCAAAAAAAACTGCTGTCACAAATCTGTTCAAGTTTTGTCCTTTGATTTTGAAGAATATTTTTCCATACATTTAAATTCTTTAGTTAACTTTACCAATGATTTCAATAAAATTTATTGAAGCTGCTGTTTCCATCTTGATGAAATATTAATCATCATAGATATTTATTTCAATAATATAGAAACATTTAATCTCAAGACTGATCATATTATAATATTTTGTTGGCATTTGTAGATTATCAAGAAACTATCAGTTTAAATAGAATCCTTTGGCTTATTGAACCCTTTTGACACTAATTCTCCTGAGACCACCTCTCGTTCTATGCTACAACCTTACTGTTTTAATCCTTTAGCACTAAAACTAGCCATATGAACTCCAAATATTTTACCTGTCTTATGTTCAAATCAACCAGATTCAGCCTCTCATGCTTAGCCTACAATGTCATTCAAAGAATAAACAATCACTTCATCAAAATCTCAAAGTTATGAGATAATGCATGATTAACTCAGAACAATACAAATAAATATTACATTTCACAGAGTAATCTGAATACTCAATAGTTAAAGTGATCCAAATTAAAACTTTCTATTAAAATGTCATGTTAATTTACATCCCAAACACCAGCTTAACGATAGTCTAAAATTTTGGTACAAGGCCAGAAATTTCAGGAAAGGGATGAAGTCAATTACATCAACCTGAACTGGTACTTATTTTATCGACCCTGAATAGATGAAAGACAAAGCCAACCTTGGCAGAATTTGAACTCAGAACGTAAAGACGGACGAAATGCTACCAAGTATTTTGTGCAGCATGCTAACAATTCTGTCAGTTTGTTACCTTACCACCAGCTTAATAATGAGAGTTATTTGACTAAATTCATTTTTGTTTTAGAAATTAATTGAAATAATGTCAGTGTATTTCAGCAGAAATATAATAATGAAAGGGTTAATCCATTCAAAAGGAAAGCATTTGCTTCAGAAGAATCAATTAAATGTTTTACTTTTTTACTCATTGGATTGTGGCCATGCTGGGGCACCATCTTGAAAAAGCTCCCTCAAGTGAGAGGGGATATTTTTAAGAGAGGAGGAGGTGGCTTTACACCAGGTGCTTGAGAAGTCAGGCACAGGTGTCTTCCTACAGAGGTGATACATGGTTACCCTGCATCATAAAAGGGTGAATGGGAATTACGGAAAAGACAGAGGTAGTGGTGACAAGGTTCCAGAGAACTTTCAAGATACAAAAAGGTGAGTACAAGAGAGAACACAAACAGTGGATTGGGTTGAGAAACAGAGGGCATACTTTTTGATAAAATTGTGAGAGGAGAGTAAGAGTTGGTTTGAGATGGGGCAGACGGAAATGTAGGGAGTGATGACCAAGGGTAGAGTTGTGGTTGATGGGAAATACTAGTATGGGGGAGGGGGTAAGGTGAGATGAATAGAAGTGGCTCAGAAGTGGCAAATCAGAAAGTAGGGGGATGACATGCAAGGTGACATACAGTGACAGAGATGGAGGTCAGAAGTATATTAGGGTAGCTATAGTGAGTGATGGTGGGTGGGGGCATCGATGATGACTATGAGAAAGCAAATAGAATGAGAGCCAGTATAGTAAAGCATCACAGATCTATGATGTAACTCAGGGGAGAGGAAGAGATAACTGAAGCGTGTGATTGAGAAGAATACTACACTAAGGAAAAAATTTCAAATAAAATATTTAGATTTAGAAAATATTAGCTTTTATTAAAACTGAATATTTTATTACATGTTACTACTTTATTATTATTTGTTACTTCTATTAAAAATAAAAAATAACTCAATTAAAATAATTTTTGCACTTTAAAAAAATTAATTTTTTTTAATTATTAATTAATAATTAGAAATTTGAAAATAGGTTATAAAAAATAATAGTAGTACATAGTTTATACAATAAGCAGAATAATACAAAAATTAGTTATATATTGCAGTAAAATCTACCTATAACAACAAATTCACAGTAAAATTTGCTTGAGTTATTGCCAAGTCATCACCTTTTTAGTCTTGACCCAATGCCTATTTTTTATATAATGAATTTGCCTACTATATATAATTTTCTACTTTGCATAAAACTTTAGCTATATTAGTACTTCTGGCTCTCATTTTTTAAGTATTCTAGTATGTCAATATTTTAACAAAGTGATGGTACCTTTTTTAATTATAATGTTACTTTGTAAATTAAGATCAAATAATATTTAATATTTAAATTTTATCCTTTGCTGCATTATTTTAAGGATAAAATTTCTTGTTCTGTACTTTACCAGATGTAATAAGTTGTTCTGAACCTTTTCAAGTGTAATAACTTGTCCTGTTATTTTCCAGGTTTATAATCTTAAGAATATTATTTCTTTTGCTCGCATTTTTCCATGTTTTTTTCCAGGTTACACTATTATACTAATTGATAATGTGTCAAATGTGTCAATTAGCAGTTTTGTTGATAATTTCTTCCTTACCCCAATGACACCAGTGAATAATATAATAAAAGTACCCTTATAGAACTATATTCATAAAAAAAGTATAAAACTATGTTATCAACCACAAATTTGGGAAACAAACACTCATAACTTTTTCTTTTAAAACTTCATTGCATGAGATTGATACCATGAAATTCCTATCATTAAAATATAGCTTGATTTTAAAATAAACAAGTTAATTGTACTTAAATCCAATTTTTTGTCTTATATATATTTTTTCATGATATTTTACTTCACAACTTTTTTTATATAAATTTTTGTTGCATGGGACCAAAACTATGAAATTCTTCATGCTTTCTTCTGTCATTGAAGCTAAGATAAACATATTTTGCTTTTAAAATAAAAGAAGTTATTTAGATCTAAACTTGATTGGTGGTGTTGGTTGAGAAATGAATTAGTGACAAGCTCTGAAAGGTGCTGCATGTAGGTAAATTGCGACCTTAAGAATATTATTCAACTACTACCATAGTTGAATGATGCACAAACGCACACACACATATATATATATTCTTTTATTCTTTTATACTTTTACTTGTTTCAGTCATTTGACTGTGGCCATGCTAGAGCACCACCTTAAAGGGCTTTTTAATTGAAGAAACTGATCCCAGGACTTATTCTTTATAAGCCTAGTACTTATTCTATTAGTCTCTTTTGCTAAATCACTAAGTTATAGGGGTGTAAACACACCAACATCTGTTGTCAAATATATATATATATATATATATATATGTGTGTGTGACAGGCTTCTGTCAGTTCCTGTCTATCAAATACACTCACAAAGTTTTCGTCGGCCTGAGGCTATAATAGAATACAGTTGCCCAAGGTGCCACGCAGTGGGACTGAACCTGGAACCAACTGGTTAGGAAGCAAGCTTCTTACCACACAGCCATGTGTCATCAACTTTTTTCCATCATCTAGGGATATTTATAGTATATTATAGACTGTTTTCACAGCTGTCCTGTGTTTGAGATTTACTTTATTTTCTGCAAAATATATACATGCATACACACATACACACACACACTCACACATACATACACATACACACACACACACACATATATATATACATATATATACCCACACATATACACACACAGACATGCACACAAACACACACACACACACACACACACACACACACACACACACTAGCTGAATTACCCAGTAATACCTGGAAAAGCAGGGGTTATTTCCAGTTCCCATTATACTGTTTCATGTCCTATCCCATTCCCTGTTTAGTTCTTGTTTAAATTACAAATAGATTTACAAATACTGGCGAGTAATACACTTGAATTTTAGGAAAATAAAAATAAAAATAAGTGGAAATTTTACCGGTGAGTGTGTTAAATTTTAAGGCACAATAAGAAAATGACTCTCCCCAGACACAACAGTATATATATATATATATATATGTATATTATGTTGCACACAACTGACCAAACTATCAGATGCTGTTAAATATCACTGATCACAATGCATTTGCATTGTTTTAGCCTTCAAATGATGCCAGTCTGCTGGCGAGGCAAGCAGGCCAACATTTCCCCAATGATCAAGTGTGAGAACTGGAGCATCGTGAAATGAAGTGTTTTGCTCAAGAACATAGCATGCCACCCAGTCACGGAATTGAACACATGATCTAGCGAATGTGTGTACAACTGCCTGACCACTAGGTCATGTCCCTTCACACACACATACACATGCACGCATGCACACACACACACGCACGCGTGCACACATACACACACACACACATATATATACATCCTGTGTATATTGGAGTATTCCAATGGATCATAATGTAATCCTTGAATTGTACCTTTTGTACACCCTGATGATTTTCCACCAAGGTATTTTAAAATGCAAGATTATATATTTATATGTTTTGTATTTTTAATTTTGGTTGAGAAATGAAACAATTGTAGGTTAAGATGTTAATTAAAAATAAATTAATTTGTATTTGTTAGATCTCTCCATTTTCAAACTTAATAGTATTTGATATTTTATGATATTTTATATAATATTTTCATTGAAGAAATATCTCTTCAAAATACAAATTATTAAACCAGTGTATTTTGGATAAAAATATCCCCATAAGAGATCTAAATGTTCTCATAGAGAGTATGTAACCACTTGTGAATCATTGACGATTTCCTTCTTCCGTCTTCCTTTCTATTGGACTTTCCTCTGTTTCTGAAGAAGAGCATTGCTCGAAACATTAAACCATCTTACTTTCCTTCCCTGAGCATCTGCTAAGACTTTACATGTACCACGTCCTCATGTTGTTGTGTTTGCTTGTGTTTGTTCTTCTTTTTGGGATTTACTATATATATATATATATATATATATATAAAGTGTAGTATATTGCCACTTATATATATATATATATATATGTATGTATACATACACACAATGGGTTTCTGTCTATTTCTATGTACTAAATTCACTCACAAAGCTTTGGTCAGCCTAGTGCTGTAGCAGAAAATACTAGCCCAAGGTATCATGGGGTGGGACTGAGCTCAAAACCATATGGTTGCAAAGTAACTTTCTTAACCACACAACCATACCAAAGACTAAGGAATGTCTCTGCTTCTGATATTAATTCTGTCTTTATAAATACAACTACATTGTTGTTATATCTGCTTTTTCCAACGACACATAATGCCATAGGCTCTTATGTTTATCATTGTTATTGATGTTAGCATCATTGCCACCATCATTACCCTAATTGTCATAGTCATCTTCATTATCAGCAGCAATAGCATCTTACCTGATGCTATCACCACCATCACTATCATCACCACTATTATCATTATCAGTTCTTCATCATCATCATCATCATCATCAACATAATCATCATCATCATCATCACCAACACCCTCCCCAACACTACCACCACCTCATTCAATACTGCTGTCATCATCTTATCATCATCACTATCACTACCGTCATCATCATCACTACTACCACCATCATCACCACAACCACCATCATGATCAACACCAACACTATCCTCCTCCTCTTCCTCACCACCACCACCACCACCACCATCATTGTTTTGTTGTCCATATTTCCTTGCTGTCATATTTGCAACATGTTTTTATTCATCTCAATCCTGTGTAATCTTGTCTTGTCGTTTATTAAAATTCCATTCATATTCAGGAATCATTACAGAACTATAAATTTCTCCCAGTTCATGACTCATACTTGATTTAATTGACATCCCTTCCCCTTCCAACACCTCAGATGGATGAAAGACATTGACCCCAATGGGATTTGAACTCAGACTATAATCACTGCAAGGTATTTTGCCTTCCCCTTCACCCTGTGCCACTTCTGCTAATCTATCTCAACGGTGACACTCAGTTTTTGTAGATCAGACATTACCACTTTTACCCTGCCTCTACCCACCATCACCCCTCATCCTATGTATTATTCACCATCATTAAATGTCAATTATCAGTGAAAGAAGCCCTTCCTGTATTTATTAGAATGACATTTCTGTTATCTTCTGCCACCTGTCTTCATTCAAGAATTCATACACTTCATCAAACAGATGCAACTATTCAAAGACTTTTATTCCATGTCCTCAAGACCCAATCACATCTGTAAGCCATTCTTTGTTATAGAACTACTGTTGTTCACTGAAGGAGTCTTTATATGTTTGCTCAATCTGTTAGAAATAGCAGCCAAATTTGCAATTCATTGCACCCTATCTTCTTTTAAAAAGCTAGGTAGAATGTATTGAATAAATGTATCAGGTTAGAATAATGTATATGAGCTCCAACTTTTGAACTGAAGATATTAAACAAGGATTATTAGAGTATCATCTCTTTACATTGCTTAGTAATACCTTCCTATGTATATTATTCACTTTTCTAGTAATGTCTTCCTTCTCTGGTTATACCAAGTATATTGTCAAAATACCTTGCAACATGACTCCATATTCAAGCTAACTAGAGAGCATGTTAGGCTTGTTTTACTTTATGAGTTTCATAAAGGAGTTAAGGTTAGTGCAACAGCAAATTTCATTCAGTACATTTGTGGTTCTAATGTTTTAAGTGAAAGAATGTGTAGAAAGTGATTTTCTTACTTCAGAAAGGACTTTATCCAGAGAAACTTGATGAGATTGTTTGAGCTGTTCCTTTCATTACTACTGGAAAAATTGGTGAATATTTTAATATTAACCATTCAGTTGCTGGACATGAATTAAAGTGGATTGTAAGTGTGTTAGTGGCTGAAAAGTTGGTCCCGCACAGTCTGTCTGGAGTGAAATGCCAGCACTGTCTCTACATTTTAAAGTTTTTGCTTATAAGATAGCTTCATGATAGCTTCAAGATCCATCTTTAAACAGGTCATGGGTGGTGATAAAAAATAGATTCTTTACCATAATGTTAAGTATCATCATCAGTGAATCAGTTGTGGGGACTGACCAGTTCAGAAGCCAAGAAGAGTCTTTCATCTCAAAATGGTCATGTTGAATGTATAGTGGGTCTTCCAAAGAATCATCCATTATGGACTGTTGGGAAATAATCAAGCAATCAATACTTATGTCTACTGTCAGCAGTTTCACCATTTGATACTAGTTTGGAGAGAAAATGTCTGTCATTCTTTCATCACATTAAGGCCCATCCTCATTTTGCAAAATTCAACAAGGATCTGGTAGAGGAATTTAGGGAAAAACTCTGTACCCACTTTATTCTTCTGACCTTGCTCTTTTGGACTATCATTTTTTAAAGAATTTACAAAACCGGTTTGATGGACAAAAACTGATGTCAAGAGAAGAGACTGAACATTAATTGCTTTCTTATTTCTCATCAAACCCTAAGAAATTTTACAAACAAGGCATTGATAAATACATTGAAAGATAGAAGGATGTTCTTGATGACATTGGAAGATATATCTATGATTAAATTTGTCTATAAGTATTACTTTTTTGTTTTCGTTGTAAAAACAGAACAAAGTTTTGTTCCAACATCTATATTTTACATCCTAATCTCTGTCAAAAACACCATTTTTATGTCAGTTTTGCCATTCTTGCATGGGTTGGTAGGTCTTTTCCAGTATAGTGTGTCACTACTTATTGCAGTTTTTTTGTCATCTTCTTCATGAGGCTCAGCCACTTGGAGCCAAATCTTCACCATTTCATCCCATGCCTTCCTAGATCTTGCTCAGCCACAAGTTCCGGCCCTTTAACACCAGACATCTACAGTATCTCAGCCACTATACCTGATGGCCCAAATGCCTTTCCTGTTTTCAGATCTTCACTTTCTTTCCACACCCTCACAATCCTTTGTGTGTGTGTGTGTGTGTGTGTGTGTGTGTGTGTGTGTGTGTGTGTGTGTGTGTGTGTGTGTGCATGTGCGTATGCATGCGTGCATGTGTGCATGCATGCATGTATGTATGTGTGTATGTATGTATGTATAGACAGACAGATAGATAGATGGAGAGATAGATATATATGATTGGTTTCTTTCAGTTTCTAAATCTACTTACAAGGCTTTGGTCAATTCAGAACTATAGTAGAAGACACTTGTGCAAGATTCCACACAACATGACTGAAATCATAATCACATTGTTGGGAAGTGAGTTTCTTAAACATACAGCCACCCTGCACCAAAGCCACACCTGCACCATAACCTTTCAATATCTGAGAGTCTTGCTTCAGCTATAGTCACTGTTCCTAACAAGAAGACTATCTTATTAAAGCCTAAAATAAAGATGATGAAGCCTTTCCTTTGTACCAGTTGTTTAATCTTGTAGCATTCAGTTTGTTTATAATGCTTGTTTGTTCACATTGTTTTGCATTTATCATACAATATCTCATAGCTACGAGATTTTGATGATGTGATTGCTTAGCTCCAGAATAACATTGTTGAGTAAGGTATGAGAATCCAAATCTGGCCATTTTGAACAAAAAACAGGTAGAATATTTTAGTTGGATATGACCGGTTTAAATGCTAAAGGGTTAAGGTAAATTCTTTTGTGAAATCATTAACCTGAACTAACTGGCTTTGATATCAACATCAACTTTATATGTTCAAATGCCTTTGCTGTTCAACCCTTTGTGAAAATGGGGTCCTAAGTTTTGAAGTGGTCTAAGATATGATACATGGTTTGATTAATGATTTTCTTAGAAATTAACAAGTCTGAGAAATGATTCTAACTGATAATTTCCCTTCACTATTTTTACATCTCTAATTCTAACAAGTAAATCATGATCTGTGGAGACACCTTCCTTTGTCTCTCTGTATACCACTAAGAACAAAGACACTACCTCAGCCTCTAACAGAGATTTCACTTGACTGATTACTTTACCTGATAATTCCAACCTTTCTGTGACATGACCAACTTTGGCATGCAAATTTTCAGTAGTTTCAACACCAATGCATAATCAACGTCATTTCTCATAACATGTTCAATTTGTTTTCTGGAACATTATACTGAATGTTTTAATTCCATACAGAAAACATGTCTGAACATTATACTGAATGTTTTAATTCCATACAGAAAACATGTCTGGCTTAAAAGACCCATTGCTGTAATCTATCATACTAACTTTTTTTTTACTTCAGAACATATGTCAAGCTGGTGATGTTATCCTTGAAATCCTATTTAGTAAAATAATTTAGCAAAATATTTCAGAACGAAATATTAATTAAACCAATTTATTTCTGAATGATGTGATGTCACTAATATTATTGTGTTTTGCATATTTGCAAACGTTACTCAACAGGGATCAAGGAGTTTTGCTTGGTCAAGCTACTATTTCTCCACATTGAAAAGTCACAGCTCCCTTACTTTGGACATGTGATGTCACAGGAAAGAATTGCAAGATAGATTCTTCAAACTATATCAACTGGCAGGAGAACAGGGGGTAGCCAGAGAATGAGATAGATAATATCCATAGTTTTGGTCTGATATGCTTGGAAATCTACCTGGAAAGTCTAATGATGGTTACTTTGATAGGACCCTAAGGAAGAGGTACCTGAAGACTATACACTCATGACTCTTCCAGAGATGGTAGTCAGAGAAAATGGGTGGATGGAGTATTTCATTATAACAATTTAGTAATCAGTTAATTAAAACTTCTAAATGAGAGGGGTACATTTACTTTCCTCAACGGTACTTGTTCTAGAAGACCTTCATTAAATAGCTTCATCAGCTTCTTTATCATTAATAGCTTAAGGTCTATTGATCATGGTTTTACCTAAGAATAACATCATGGCCCAATGTTGCCTTTGAGAAGAATGTTAATCTCTTAATCTCTCAAATTGTCCTAAGGTTTCAGTTTCATAAGTGTTGGATAATCCACAGTACCGCCTGACTGGCCTTCATGCCGGTGGCACGTAAAAGCACCCACTACACTCTCGGAGTGGTTGGCATTAGGAAGAGCATTCAGCTGTAGAAACTCTGCCAAATCAGATTGGAGCCTGGTGTAGCCATCTGGTTCACCAGTCCTCAGTCAAATCGTCCAACCCATGCTAGCATGGAAAGCAGATTTTAAACGATGATGATGATGATAATGATCACAACCATAACAGAGTAAACCATCATATTCACTGACAACAACATTCAAAACCTCTCTCTTTTCACTTATCAGTTTCCTGCCATGACATTCACTAATAACAATATTCAAACTCTCTATTCTCTTATTGGTTTCCTTTAATGTGATAAATAGTTCCCGAAATTTCAATGAGTGATTGATTAAATCATTTTAGCTTCTTATCTTTATTATTTATTAATATTGATATTTTATTAATATCAATTTATGTTAAGGTGGTGAGCTGGGCAGAATTGTTAGTACACCAGGAAAGTGCTTAACAGCATTACTTCCAGCTTAATGTTCTAAGTTCAAATTCAACCAAGGTTTGGTCAGATTTGTCTTTCATCCTTTCGGGGTCAATAAAATACGTACCAGCTGAACATTGGGGTCGATGTTATCGACTGAGCACCTCCCCCGAAGTTGCTGGCCTTGTGCCAAAATTTGAAATGGCATCCAGCTGTAGAAACTCTGCCAAATTAGATTGGAGCCTGGTGTTGCCATCCGGTTTCACCAGTCCTCAGTCAAATCGTCCAACCCATGCTAGCATGGAAAGCGGACGTTAAACGACGATGATGATGATGATGATGATGTTAATGTGGTGATCTGGCAAAATTATCAGCGTGCCAGGTGAGATGCTTAACAGCATTTCTTCCAGCTTAATGTCTTGAGTTCAAATTCTACCAGGGTTGACTGCCTTTCGTCCTTTCAGAGTCAACAAAATCAGCACCATTTGAGTACATAGATAGATTTAATCAACATATCCCCTCCTCCAAAACTGCTGGTCTTGTGCCAAAATTTGAAACCAGTATTGATTTATGTTGTTAATATTATAATCATCATCATTATTTAACTTCCACTCTTCCACATTTGCATGGGCCACACAAAATTCATTGAGGCAGATTTTCAATGGCCAGATATCCATTTTGTATATGTATGTATGTATGCATGTATGTATGTATGCATGCATGCATGTATAAATGTATGCATGTATGTATGTATTATGCATGCATGCATGCATGTATGTATGTATGTGCATACCCCAACATGGCTGCAATCTAATAACTGAAACAAGTAAAAGATGAAAGATAAAAATATATATATATTTGCGTGCATGTATGTGTGTGTGTGTGTGTGTGTGTGTGTGTGTGTG
This sequence comes from Octopus bimaculoides, assembly GCF_046866305.1. Taxonomy (NCBI): domain Eukaryota; kingdom Metazoa; phylum Mollusca; class Cephalopoda; order Octopoda; family Octopodidae; genus Octopus; species Octopus bimaculoides. The sequence continues at coordinate 79,328,934 of NC_142929.1, forward strand.
TGTGCGTGAGTATGTGTCTTCTTTGTGTTTGTTTTCTCCACTGCATGACAGTTTGCTTATGTCTCTCATAACTTAGCAGTTCAGCAAAAATGACTGATAGAATAACGCACCAGACTTGAAAATAATAAGATTAATTTATTTGACTAAACCCCATCAAGGCAGTGCTCCAGCATGGTTGCAGTCTAAGGACTGAAAAAAGTAAAAAGAAAACAAAAGGTTTACTGCACCTGTTACCAGATGGGGGACATTATTTTCATTGTGCCTGCTTATATTGGTAAAAGCCACTTTTATAATCAGATTTATACTGTTTACTATCAGCATTCTAAATTTGACCATCATGGACTGCAAGGCTGCAAGGTTGCAAGGGTGGCAGTTGTGTTCCAGCATGTGGGTGAAATTTCATCTATAGCTCCATCATTCTGCCTGCTTCAATCTATGCTGGCAAGACTTGGAAGAACACAGTTAGGACAGATAGAAAAGTAAATTCATTCCATCAGAAGTGCCTGAGAATGATCCTGAGAGTCAACTGACAGGACTGTGTCATGAATAAGAGGAAATTTTGAGAAGTGTGAGGTCATGACCACCACAAGAGTTTATAGCAGAGCATTGATTTTGCCTGGCTGGCCACATTCTCTGCTTAGTTGATCAACAGCATTTGAAAACTGCCATGTCTTGGGTACCACCTGTTGGCAGGTGTAAAAAAGATTATGTTGATAATCACTTGGTGGCAGACATTTCAAGATGATCTGAAGACAATCATGTGGAATGGATGTGCAAAAATAGCAGCTGACCAAACCCAGTGGAAGAAGGTCTTGTTGCTTAGTGTGCTGAGCACTGCAGGAGGACATCATCATCATCATCTTCATCATTTAACATTTGTTATCTATGCTGACATGGCTAAGACAGTTTGACTGGGACTGGTAAACCAGAGAGCTGCATCAGGCTCCAGTTGTCTGTTTTCGTTCGGTTTCAACAGCAGGATACCCTTCATAATGCCAACCACTTCACAGTGTCCTAAGTGCCTTTTACATGTCACTGGCACTGGCAATGACTATGATTCACTTAGCTTGACATGTCTTCGCAAGCACAGCATATCACTAGAAGTCTCAAAAGCTAATAAAAGCTATCAGCATATCACACAATGATATCATCATGATTGTTCTTACTCATTTTATATTTTTTGATTAATTCATCATCTGAAATCTAGAAATCATTTTATGCTATTAATGAAGGAATCAGACTTGGAGTTACTTGGCAAAAAAGATATCCTTGTGCTTTTCTACAAAACACTCAAATGCCAGCTGACCCTGAATGAGCTTTATTTCAATCATTTTATTTTCTATACACTGTCTTTTAATCCCAGTTTCATCAAATTCATAAAAACAAGCCAATTCATGTAATTTTTCAGGATAACCATGAATAGATTTGGTCAGATTTTGATTTTGTAATAAGAACCTCCTCCTCATCATCATCATCTTCATCGTCATCGCTGCCACCACCACCAGTATTTAATGCCCATGTCCCTTACTGCCAGGATGGTTTGACAGGATCTGATGTGTCTGAAGAGTGCATTATGCTCCAATGTCTGCTTTGACATGGTTTCTATAGTTGGATACCCTTCCTAACACCAACCACTTTATAGAGTCTGTTGAGTGCTTCCTTCATGGCACCAGCATTAGTGAGGTTGCAATGTGACCTGCAAGATTAAGGAGCCACTTCAACTGAGTGAGGTTACAGCAGAGAGTGAGGTAGTTTTATACTATGGGACGAGGGGTTACAGTGTGAAAGAAAGGGGCCATATGGCTACTCACATTTAAGAAGAGAGGGTGGCAGTGAGCAGAGTGGAGGTTGAAAGAGATAAAGATAGAAGTGAATGGAACATTAGCACAGATCTTATGCTGCTTACATTTATTGTTCCAAGTTCCAAGGATTTCACCATTATCTAAGCATTTTGTATGGCCATCATGCCTGTTTTAGCTAAAACAAACCCGTCATTTGTAGTTTCTCTATCATTAATTTCCAAAAGATCTTTCTTCTTGTTGTTGCTACAGCAAAACATTACAGCAAAATGTCTGTCCTATCTGGGTCATAGAGTGGAAGTACATTGTTAGAAACCAGCAACAACGTCTTTTGTCATGTACAATAGTTATCCAAATGCAGTTACATGTGACCCATTATTTTCAGAACATTTATTCGAGTGATTAACCAAGCTGTTACATTGAACTAGCCAGTACCTTCAATAAATCCAGTCATGTGCAAGCATGCAAATCATATGTAACAATATTAGTAGAATGATTACATCATAAGTTCTATAGACAGTCTTTTGTTTTGCCTAGGCAAGGAGTTGAAGAGACCTTTATCATATCAGGGTGAATTATAATGGATAAGGGCCTTGGAGGAGGTGGGGTGATACATCTTTGCTGAGACAAATAATGAATCTTTAATTTTAGACATTCATAACTACGTAACTTATTTAATAACTGCTTTGATTCTTTTGCAGATGGATTTTTTGAAAGTTTGTCAACAGGTGGGCATTTCAAATTTGAATACATTCACTTGTGAGGGCAAGATTCATCATTCTGATCTCAATACTGCATTTCCTTATTTATTACTTTTATCCTTTGCTGTAGTGATTTGAGCAACACTGTGCGTGCGTGCGTGCGTGCGTGCGTGCGTGCGTGCGTGCGTGCGTGCGTGCGTGCGTGCGTGCGTGCGTGCGTGCGTGCGTGCGTGCGTGCGTGCGTGCGTGCGTGCGTGCGTGCGTGCGTGCGTGCGTGCGTGCGTGCGTGCGTGCGTGCGTGCGTGCGTGCGTGCGTGCGTGCGTGCGTGCGTGCGTGCGTGCGTGCGTGCGTGCGTGCGTGCGTGCGTGCGTGCGTGTGTGTGTGTGTGTCAGTTCTGCAAAATGATGGTAAACTGCTGGTGGACTGAATTTGTGCTATAGGTTCAATTCCTAATTTGGCTTCTTAATTCATTATATTTATAACTTCCAGTAAAGGTGTGCTGTTTAGTGGTTAAGGTGTTTCCCTCACAGTTGTAAGGCTGTGGTTTTGATTCACAGATCAGGTGGTGCATTGTGTTCTGGAGCAAAACACTTCAATTCATGTCACTCCAGTCCACTCAGTTGTAAATGAGTTTAGCAATGACTGGGAAGTTAACCCTGTGACAAACTGGTGTTCCCTTCAGGAGGGAGTGTTGAAATCTCTGTCATTTATACGCTGTGGAAACTATGTTGAGTTTCTGTCTTATGAGTCATAGGGCTAAAACAGACCTAAGCCTAGGTCTATGATTCTTAATCTTTCTCATTCACTGAAGCTCTACTAATATAACTGACAGCTAACATGCAACATTCTATTTTATTTCAGTTTATGTCACAATTAGGGAACAGTAGAATTATTATTTGCTGGGTTTCAATGGGCCAATACTGGTTCACTGTATTTCTAATGATAAGGATGATAGAGGAGTATCTGTAACTTTGGGTAGAACAAATATCATAAAGGACTTTGTTTGAATGCATGAGTTTTAGTTTACTAACTGATGTTTCTATTTTCCATCACAGCACTTCTCATAAAAAGAAAATTCCTCTCAACCCCCACTAAATATGAGCAATTCTAAACTAGAGCCCTCCCTCACAGTCACTTCATCATTATTATTTAACATCCATTGTCCATGCATGTGTTGGATGGTTTGACCTGGGCTGGTAAGCTGAGGGGCTGCACCAGACTTCAGTCTGATTTGGCATGGTTTCTATGACTAGATGTCCTTCCTAATACCAATCACACCAAGAGTGTAATGGGTGTTTTTTATGTGCCACCAGTATGGGTGCCAGTTGCATGACACCAGTATCTGCCACGACTAGGATTTCACTTGGTTTGATGAGTCTTCTACTCAAGCATCACATATTGCCAAAGATCTTGGTCATTTGTCATTGCCTCCACGAGGCCCAATGCTTGAAAAGTGCATTTCATGTGCCACCGGAAAGATGCTAGTTACACAACCTGGCATCAGCCACATTGCCCCCATGAGGCCCAACACTTGAAAGCACAGTATATTGCCAAAGGTCTCGATTACTAGTCATTGCCTCTGTGAGGCCCAACGTTCAAAGATCATGCTTCACCACCTCATCCCATGTCTTCCTGAGTCTACCTCTTGCACAGATTCCCTCCACAGTTAGAGATTAGCACTTCTTTACACAGCTGTCCTCATCCATATGCATCACATGATCATATCAGCACAGTTGTCTCTCTTGCGCACCACATTTCATGCCTCTTATGTCCAACGTTTCTCTCAAGACACTTCCAATCTGTCGTAAATATACACTGACATTGCACATCCAGCGAAGCATGCTAGCTTCATTTCTTACGAGCCTACGACTGTTCTCAGCAGTCACAGCCCATGGTTCACTACTGTGTTGCATAGCTGTTCACACACGGGCATCATACAATCTAGCTTTCACTCTGAGGGAGAGGCCCTTTGTTGCCAACAAAGGTAAGAGCTCTCTGAACTTTGCCCAGCCTAAACTTATTCTCACAGTTAGGCTCTTGGAGCATACACCTCCACTACTGACTTGGTCATCTAGATAATAGAAGCTATCAACCACCTGTATCTTACCCCACTGGCATTTGATGGTGTTTATTTTCTGTACATTTTTAGTGTTTATTGTACCTGTGCACTTTCCACACACAAAAACTAATTTCCCAGTTAACCTTCCTCTGATATTGCTGACTTCTTATGTGTCCCTAGCTTGCACTGGGTTCATCTTATGGAATTTTTATCTACATCTTTCCTACAGATCTAGCAGGGCCATCTACCTGAAGGCATTTGTGATCTGTCTGATTTTCTACTTACTAAGACTCAAGTTTTCACTCAGTTAACTTTGATTCTAGACCTTGCTTCCACACCTGAAATTTCTTCTCTAGTTCTGGTAGTGATTCAGCTATAAGAACAAGGTTATCAGGATAGAGAAGCTACCAGGGACAGCCGATTTTAAATTCCTCTGTTATTCACAGAAAATCTCCCCTGGTGAAAGCAGATCCTTAACATAGCTAAGACCTCACACTCTTCTCTTGTCAGGGGCAGAAAATATTTCAACCTCCAGAAGCTGCTGACACTCTACAAGGTTCAAGTGGGACCTGCAATAGAGTACTGCTCTCACATTTAGGATGGTGCCACTACTATACGCACAGACATTCTGGATCACAACCCCCTTAACATTCAGATTACTCTATCAAATGTAATGTTTATTTATTCACATTGTTTTGAATTAATCATGAATTATCTTGTACTTTCAAGATTTTGATATAGTAATTGTTTTATTCTTTTCCTGTGGGTGTTAATCTTAATAGTTCGAGTAGAACATTAACAGCAGTTGCAGAGGGCCAAAAGTTATGGACACTGCCCCTTCTTTCAGACTTTGCAAAGTAAAAAAGAAAAATACATCCACACACACACACACAATGGGCTTCTGCACAGTTTCTAGCTCCAGGAGTAGCATTAGAAAAGGCATCAAGGCACCTAGGAGAACAATAACTCCAAATAATAATTGGTTCAGGCCATGATGACCTGACCAATTCTTGGCAACGATGATGATGACAATGATGATGATAATACCTGCCATCAGTACCAACAATGACAACAATGATACATAAACGTATTTTACTTACTCCCACATTTTACAGAGTTTATTTGATGCATTTTATGTTTGCACCACCAACACTACCAGAATGAGGTTGTCATGTCCTTCACAAGACTGAAGAGTCCTTTTCTCTACTTCAGCTTCTCTATTTGTTTGCTGATCTCTTTACAGGCTGTACCTGGTGCACTTTACAGCGGCACCAGCACTATAGAAGCAAAACTAAAGCGTTCTCTCCTTTTAATTTTGTGTTCATTGTTTAAGGCAAAAGTGGCCAAAAGAGTTAGATCTGCCATGAGCCCAAGGACTTATAAAACCAGGAGTTAACCTGGTTTTTATGACATATAAATGACTGAAACTACAACAGTCCTCCCTAAATGAGACATCAGTCCATTACAGGGTTAACTTCTCTGTTATTGTTGGGATTTGTCTACCATTGATAGGACTGAAGTAACATGAAATGAAGTGCTTTGTTCAAGAAAATGTACCATCTGGTCTGGGAATTGAAACCACAATCTTATGATCGTTAGTGCAGCACCCTAACCATTAGGCCACATGGCTTCAGCAAGAAGGGTGAATAGAAAAGAGTTTTGACCAAAAGAAAATCAAGACAAGAGAGTGAGAGAAGAGAGAGAATGAGTATGAGAAAGATTAGGAAAATAGATTGATAGGAATGAAAGAGTGGAAAGGGTGGTGTAATGACAAAGAAACAGACAGAGATAGGCAGCTAAGTATTGGTTGTTGGTAAGGAAATTGAATAGAAAATCAGTTCTATTGGTATGGTGGGGATAAGAAAGAGGGATAGGAGATGGGGTGATGACAGAAGGCGTAATAGAAGTGAATGGGGAGCAATGTGTATCAGCAGTGATAGAAGATATGTTATGTGAGTTATGTGAGTGAGAAAGAAAGAGAGAGAAAGAGGAATGATTAAATAAGAGTAATAAAGATTGGTGATGACATAATACAGTAACATGAGTGAGAGAGTTGATAGATGAGAATGTAATGAATAAGAGGAGGGCAGTAGATAGAGGCTTAAGAAAAACAGACTGCATGAGAGACCCAAATGTATTGGATCATCCCATAAATAATGCAGTTTTTCAATTGCATGAACTAATAGTTGGAGGGGGATGGGATAAGCTACCTGTATCAACTTGCTACAAAAGCAGGTAGTAATTTTACCTTGTCCTTATTCTTTTTGCAAATTTTGAAGAGTGTAGTTCGATTTTAACCGTTATTTTTTCAAAGCTATATTGGAAGTGACAAAGGAGCATATCTGGCATATTTTGGTTTATGAGTTCAATAAAGCAACAATGCAACAAAGAGTGCGAAGAATATTAATGCAGTATATGGGGATTGAACAATAAATGTAAGGCTGTATCAACAGTGGTTCCAGAAATTCTGAGCTTGGAAGACAAGCCTCTTCCAGGAAGATCTATAGAGATTGACAAGGACGTCCTGTAAACCCTGGTGGAACAAAATCCCATTGTAATTGTTAAGGAACTAGCAGAGAAGCTAGATGAAAGGTATTCTGCCATCAGGATTAATGTTCAGCCACATACAGTGAGGATGACATTCCATAGGCTGGAACAGTTTGAATGGGAAACGATGCCCATCCACCATATATGCCAGACATTGCCCCATCTGATTATCATTTATTCTGCAGTCTTCAAAACCATTTCGACAGAAAAAATATAAATTCTGTAGATGAGGCCAGAACAGTACTGAAGGAATATTTTTCATCACAGACAAGTGAATTTTGGAAGAGAGGCCTTGCAAGTCTACCTGATAGATGGAAGAGCATTGTAGATAATGAAGGAGATTATATTTTAGATTTAAAAATAACTTAGTTTATCTTAATTTTGAGAAATAAAAGAAGTATAAAAAAACACATTATTTATGGGATGACTCAATATATAGAATACACGGGCATACCTCACCCTACATCATTAATTGGTTCCAGGAGACACGACTTAAGTTGAAAAATTACTGAAGTCAAATTAACTTGCCTCTAGGCTAGGCTAGGCTGAATTTACATGTCTCCAGGCTAAACTGATAATAACCATTTCCAGTTCTGTACTTTATTTATGAATGCATTTTCAGTAATACATGGTTAATAAAAACCTATTTTAAGCTTAGAAACAATAATTTTATTTTTTAATACAATACAGAAAAAAATAAGTAATCTTAATTTACAAATATAATTTGGTGGGGTTTACCGTGTAGGTGCGGTTACCTACTCTGATGGCGGCTGCCTAATTAGCTGGCCAATAGAAGGCACACACACCATTAAGGTTCAGATACACACCTCTTCCGCTTTTTGCATCGAGATGCTAGACTGTGAAGATGTGACCTAACTGGCTTTTTTACAACACATGGTGACTAGCAGACAGGAGGCAATGCACAGGAGAAGATCATGGCGTTCACACATCAAACCATTTCCATTTATTATTCAGCTTGTATATATATGTGAGGCCAATATTAAAGGTGTAGTAACGCTGTGTGCATGCGTAGTCTCACGCATGCATAGAATTAAACAACCAAACTTTCCTGCTTTAATCTTTCTCTTTTACGGTCGGCCGACCATGAGCATGGACGTGTGCTAAAGCTGTCTCTACATCTTTCGGACTTACACAAGACAGCTCGCTCACAACTACAGAACAACGTCCCAACAACTATGCTCATACACACAGAAGCTGTAACAACAAGAACTAATGATGTACATATTTACCACCTAAATAAAGTGTTGTTTAAGTTGGTGTTCAGCGTTCCGTTATATTCTATAATTTTATAGTAGGAAGTCAGGTATACAATCTAAAGATGTATAACCCACTTTCTACAAAAGTGGTGACCCCGGACGTGATTCGATCACGCAGCCCGCTGAGCTGCAATAACCCACTTTCTACTAAAGTGGTGACCCCCGACGAAGAAAAATGCAGCATGGACTCTGGACTACCAACCTATAACTGGTGAACCCCGACTAAAGAACAAATACGGCCATGGAGACTGAACTACACATTACCAACATCTCCAACCATAGTCAACACGACTCAACAAGAGCGGTTTTTATTCTCACCTCTGTTAGAGTGGATTTTTCCACTCACGAAAAACAGACAGGAATTACAGCCTGCTTTTTATTATGTTTTTATATGTCGCATTTCACACTCTCACATACACATACATCTTTTATGCCACACAATAACTCTTGTTATTCATTTCACGCGGTCGTTTTTTTCATCTTGGGTTAAGAAAATCTTTCTTCGAGGTTTTCGCTAATGGTCGTACAGAGATTTGTCTGTCGACTGTCTGTAAAAGCGTACCTCTTCAAACACTCATCACCAAACAGTCTTTTCGTCACCAGTGTCGTGCGCCAACCAAGATTACCACCGTGACGACAACAATTACTACTACCAACTACAAGCATTCCCCCCGACGTCGCCAAGTTTCAACTGAATCATTACCACTGTCAACATCATTACCACCACACATACAGAACACAGCTATAGCAGTTCCTGCGCCGACGTCTTCATCAATGTACTCTATCTTGGTGTTTTGGGACTTTTCGCAGTCTATACTACAGACACTTTCACTTGTTCTGTGTTTTTTCTCACACACACACTTGTGCACTCATACATTTTCTTTCCTTTCAGGGAAAACAAACACTCAGACTTTTACATCGCGTGATTCCAGTTTCCTGGACAGTTGTCATCACGGTTGTTTTGTCATTGTCATTTCATTTATACGTTGCATGCATGTATTTCACAAGTGTACATTTCATTTCTTTGAATTTTCTTTGTGTGTGTTTGTACCACATCTTGTGGGTGGTTTTCAGTGGCCATCCTGCCTCAGGCGTTCTAACAGATTTCATTTATCGTGCGTTTCCGCACTGGCAAGGGAGCTCTGTAGTAACGCCGTGCGCAAGCATAGTCTCACGCATGCGTAGAATTAGACAACCAAACTTTCCCGCTTTAATCTTTCTCTTTTATGGTCGGCCGACCATGAGCATGGACGTGTGCTAAAGCTGTCTCTACATCTTTCGGACTTACACAAGACAGCTCGCTCACAACTACAGAACAACGTCCCAACAACTATGCTCATACACACAGAAGCTGTAACAACAAGAACTAATGATGTACATATTTACCACCTAAATAAAGTGTTGTTTAAGTTGTTTAGTCTGGTGTTCAGCGTTCCGTTATATTCTTTAATTTTATAGTAGAAAGTCAGGTATACAATCTAATGATGTATAACCCACTTTCTACTGAAAAGGTATTTAAGGCTACAGCCTTGTTCTACATATTTCTTTGTACCGTGTTCCAATCAAATGATATTACAGCCTTCTGAGTAGAGTCATATTTAGATGGCTCCATGACCCTGATGCAAACAGCACCATCTAAAATGGTGACCCAACATGGTACACAGTTTATCTAAAATGGTGACCCGACGTGGAACACACACTATCTAAAAGGGCAACCTGATGCAGTGTACACCACAATTCCTTCTAAAATGGTGAACCCCAGACGAATTTCTGACCAGTGGATATATATTCCTTTTTCTCCTTCTCGACTTCGTCTACACGACCAGACTGCCATTCATCATATAGGAACATACCACTTCTCTCTCTCGTCGTCATATTGCTTTCTTCACCAGAAAATTTTGGCACCATTTTCAAGTGGGAAACTACACATCATTTCTTTCCTCATGTTGTAACTGAATTTACAACTTGGTCCTTCGAAGACACAGCATCCCAGGAGAATTTTCTACTTGCATATAAAAAAAGAAGAAAATTATCCAGAATTTTCTCCACAATTCACATGGACAACAATTTTCCCTATGTGCCAGGTATGAGTTTCTCTCTCTCATGTGTTGACCATGTTTTGTTCTTTATCAGTTAGCAAGGACTTCTCTTATTTCATTCTCTGTTACCGAAAGAAAAAAATTCCTAGTTCAATGCTCGTCGTGTCTTCTTTCAGCTAAGGTGTTTTGACTGCTATTTCTAACAGCGTTTCTTTCAACCAGCTTATTCTTTATGGCATTCCGTTCCTATTATTGTCTAAAGATGAGTAATTTTCCTTTGTCTCAATGTGCATCTATGTCCTCCTCTCGAACTTGTACTTCTGCTCTGGACAACATGCAATCCTCCGAAATCTTATGGGCCATGGTAGAACTGACCTGTGAGGCTGCACGCATGTGCAGGGACCACTCTTCTTCATGGAGCTATTGTGCATTGAGGACCACACATTGCTCTTTCTCATATGTATGCGTGCCTCAATTTGTTGGTACCATAGGAAATTCAAGGACCAAGCCAAAGAGTGTACACAGCCCTGCTCTTATGCTTCTTAGGTAAACTAGGCAGGGAGGTGCTGGGCATGTCAGTCATCTCCCTCATCGATTCACCTTACCATGCATTTTTAATCCAAGATGCTATTTCTTCAAAGTCCTTTATGGGTATCAGCATAAGCATTTGGCCTCAAATATTTACTTTCACCAATCCTGGTCTTTCTGACATCTCTCTCTTTCTGACATCTCTCTCTATGTGGTTAATCACTCCACCATCAAAACCTTCGGACAAATCTCTCTTACCCTGGATTTATCACTCTGTAGGGATTTCAAGTGGATCTTCGTCATTGGAGACCTGCCTTATCCCGTTTTTGGTGCTGATTTCTTACATCACTATTCTCTCCTTGTGGACGTTAGAGGACGCTGACTCATTGATGACACCACTTCACCTGCCGTCTTCAGAAAGCACTTCCTGGACAGATGTTGGTGCTTGTCGACTTACCAAATGCAGATCCCACATCTTACGTCATGCGACTTGGGTCATTCTTTGGTGACCTGCCACCAGTGCTTCCTCACAACCAGTCTATTCCTTCCACAGTACCTCTGGATATTTCTACTTGGACTCATACCTTTGTAAGAAATGATGCTGTCAAGGGACCACTCAGACCTCCCTACACTGGACCCTATCATGTTCTTAGAAGCACACCGAAACTGTTCATTGTGGAAAAAAAGAGACTGTCTCTATCAACAGAGTAAAAAAAGCCTTTTCCGAAAAACTTGTGCCACTTGCTGACACACCCATCATTCTACAAACACTGCCACTGCTACCCCCACCCCCACAAGCACCACCTCCACTCACTAAAACACCAACTACACAAATGCATGCTTCCCCTTACATGACACGTTCTGGCAGATCGGTTCATTGGCTGAAAAAATTGTCTCAGACTATTTAAAGGTATTTAAGGCTACAACCTTGTTCTACGTATTTCTTTGCACTGTGTTCCTATCAAATGATATTACAGCCTTCAGAGTAGAGTCATATTTAGATGGCTCCACAACCCTGATACAAACAGCACCATCTAAAATGGTGACCCAATGTGGAACACAGATTATCTAAAACTGTACATCGCGGATGCTTTATTTATGAATGCGGTTTGCAATAACACATGTTAAGATAAAAGCCTTTTTTTAAGCTTAAAAAACAAATTCAGTAATTATTATTATTTTGAAATAATAAAAAAAACTAGAATATTTCAAATTTACCAATACATACATACAATTTGGTGGTTTACATCGCAGATGTAGATGGCTGTGGATAGTTAACATCAACAGCTGACTCTGGCTGTTCTTGTTGTTCGATGCACTTAAAAATCCAGTTGAGAGTTCCTTGAACTGTTTTCTTCTTTTCCTCAAGCAAAAGCTTCTTGACAAGCCCCCATAATCTTGGAAAAGCGTTAAGTATTTGGATCCATATCCTTGAACATAGAAAGACCTTTTTCAATATATGCAAATGCTTGCTGCATTTAAAAAAATTTTAAAGTGATGTGGCTCAAGTTCGACTTCCTCTTCTTCTTTATTTTGCTGCTTGTGAAACTCTCTCAAATCCTCATTCGTCAGGGGATGCTTGTCTTTTTCAAATAAATCTGTGAAATCCTCCTCCTCCAACCAGAAAGAAGACTTTTCATTTCTTCAAAGATTTTGCCTCTTTTCTTATTGATGACAGTGTTCTTCATCCCTAGGGCTTCAGATTTTATATGTGCTAAAATCTTGTCCTTATTGTGTACAATTGTCGATACAGTTGTCTGACTCATCCCAAAAGACCGTGCAATTGCTACCACCTTTTCACCTTTTTCATGGCGTTTTATCATAGCCAGTTTATTTTCCAGTGTTATAGCATGACGCTTAGCACTTTCACTATGAATTTTCTTAGGAGCCATGGGGGCATAAAATAAAGTCACAAATGAATGAGAATGAGAAAATAGCCAATAAACAGAAGTAAACAAATCTGAATTCAAAACAAGCATGAGTGACTACGATGCCTAACTGTAGATATTGGAACTACAGTGCAATATGAGCTTTGAAAGACCAATAAATAAAATAACACAGCTGATTTCGTGATTTCGTTCTCTCAGCTACGCTACTTTATGTTGTATATCTTAACATTTACTGTACATATTTTAATATGATTTTATATGCTTTTAGTCTTATTTACTGTAAAGTAGCATGATTTTATGTGCTTTTAATGGTTTGCTCATGATTTTACGCATCCAATATTTGTGGTGGACAGACATAAAGTCAAGTAAAATGGCTTAACTAGGTTTTTATTTTTCCATATATTATTTTTGAAAACCAACGTATAATCAAAATTGACTTAAATCGAAACGACTTAAGCCGAGGTATGCCAGTACAAGTCAAAGTTCCATCTCTAACATCATCTAATGTCAGTGTTCCATGCTGGCATGGGTTAGATGCATGTGTATGTGTGCATTGGGCCTCTGTCAGTTAAAGTTGACCATACATGTGGTATAAGTGTCAGTGTAAGTCTGGATAAGATTTTTGAAGACTAAGCAATTGCTCATAAAAGTCTTCCTTCTCCCCATATATCTTTATCATGGGTATCAGAATTAAACCCTCACTTAATTTAACACTGCCACCTGGTATTTTAAATACTTTTAGTTGAGTCCATCCTGTCACAAACTTTCAGGTCAGGTCTCCAACTCCTCCCTTTCACCTGTTTCAGAGCACCCCACCTCCTAACTAAAATACTTACATGGTAGGTAGGTCTGCTCCAGCACCATGCAATATAACCCACTATTGGTTTTTGGCATTTCCTTCATGAGGTCCAGTTTCCCCAAGAGATCTGTCTTCACTATGTCATCTCATAGGTCTTGGCTCTTCCATAAGTTCCATATGCTTTGAGGACTTACCACTTCTTCATGCAACTGACCACCGCTCTATGCATCTCATGTCCATACCAATACAGTCTTCTGTCTTTCATCATACATTTGATTCCTCCAGTTTTTTTTTCTTTCAGCTCATTTGTGATTATTGATTATGCAACACTGACATTACACATCCAATGGAGCATGCTCACCTAATTTCTTTCTAACCTTCACAAATCTATATTCAAGATGCTCACATCTGTTCTGTGTGTGTGTTGTGTGTGTGTGTAGAATAGATTAGACTTGGTTGTTGTTTTACAACTGGTCTGCTCTTTGTATAGAAAATTCAGTATACTGGTGTTGATATTTTATTATAACAAACAAGGCAAACAGTATGTCTCAAAGAAATAAATTATACACACTTGAATGGGAAGAAAGTTATACACACACACACACACACAAACACACACACATATGTATGTATGCATGATGAGAGCATGCATGGCCTAATGGTTTGGGTGTTACACTCATGATCATGAGATTGTGGTTTCAATTCCTGCATTGGATGGTGCATTGTGTCCTTGAGAAAAACATTTCATCTCACATTGCTCTACGATCACTTTGACACCTGATGTAAAGTACATGTGCACCTCTTTCAGGAAGTAAGTGAGCTAATATACAGCACATACATTTGATCTTTACAAGTAAACAGCATTTGTGCAGGTTGTTCAGCAAGATATTTCTGGACTGTCTTTCTCAGACATTTATGAATTTGTGTTGCATGACACCTGATGTGAAATCATGTGTTGAAACAGATACTGTTGTATTTTGGGATAGCCATTTACTTTTTTTTGCCAAATAAACACACACACTATATATTTGTTCTTATTCTAACTCATGTCCATTGCCTGGAAATCTTTTGTCACACGTCTGTGACCTCTTCAGCGACACTTTCCATCCTCATGTGTGCTCTTGCTCCACTTATTTCCAGACTATGGACATGAGTTAGAATAAGAACAGTAATAAATGAGTGAAGAACAAATATATAGTGCATGTGTTTATTTGGAAAAAAAAATTACCATCCCGAAATACAATAATATATATATATATATATATATATATATGTATATATATATTATTCATTTAAAATATAGAGATGCCTATAATAGGACATCTACCCGCTAGAAAAAGTAGCAAAAAACTCTATACCACAAAAATAGGGATAATTTCGAAAGAGAATGAAAAATAAAAACATTTTTACCAGTTTGGTAAAAATATTTTAAATGAATAATATATATGTAGTCTATTGACTAATTTTTTATTCTCGCTGGACCACTGGTGGTAAATTAAATTTTTAAAATTTATTTTGCTGCCCTATGATTAATAATGAAAGAGAATGAAAAATAAAAACATTTTTACCAGTCTGGTAAAAATGTTTTTATTTTTCATTCTCTTTCGAAATTATCCCTATTTTTGTGGTATAGAGTTTTTTGCTACTCTTTCTAGCGGGTAGATGTCCTATTATAGGCATCTCTATATTTTAAATGAATAATATATATGTAGTCTATTGACTAATTTTTTATTCTCGCTGGACCACTGGTGGTAAATTAAATTTCTAAAATTTATTTTGCTGCCCTATGATTAATAATGATATATATATACACATAACAGTGGCAACTCCGGCACTCGGGCTGTTCAGGCTTAGCCCGAGTATAAATTTAATAAAGTGAACATGCATTTGCAAGCTGATTTAATTTCTACCAACACTGACATCAAGTATATAATTGCAGCCAATAACTTGAGCTCCTTTTACTGAGCCTGATTACAATTCGTTTATTTTTGTTCAGCATCTCCTGGTTGTGTTAGACGTGGCCTGTGTCAAAAAAATATTCATAGCAGACATTCTCTTGACATTCTTTACATGCATCTGACTTGGGGCTCAGAAGTTACTGCCTGAGTTGTTATCTATTGTTGTAAAATTAAAAGTAATTCAAATTCAATGTTTTCTTAAAAAAATAAATTTCTAAAGAGATTAGGATTTAAATTCCACTCTATGAAAAGTTTCCTTTCTACAATATTCTTAAAGAAATGAAAAATTAGCCAGTAACTCGGGCCAATACGAATGAGCCTGGTAGGTGTAAAGGACTAACTGACATCTCTTGTCAAGAGTACAGGTGACAATCAGATCAGTAATGTTTGTTGTGCACTCTGCTTTCAATATTTGATTGCTTGTTATCCAATAACATGAGCTAATATGAACGAGTCTGGTAGGTGTAAAGGACTAACTAACATCTCTTGTCAAGAGTACAAGCAACAGTCAGATCACTGATGTTTGTTGTGCACTCCATTTTCATTATTTGATTCCTGTTATTCTGTGCATCTGTGTGTAACGATCAGTTGCAATTTGCTTGGTTACCTTATTTTTAGCCTCAATTTAGAAATGGAGAAAGACAAGTGGTAGAAATAGAAAATAAGCCATTTGGGGCTAGAAATATTGCAGAAAAACATGAGCCATTCTTTTGTTAGCGGCAGCAAACTTGCTTACTGTTAATATATCTGTGCACATATAAGTCTGTTGTCTGCATTATGTCTCTTACCTTCTTTTATATATGTGTCTTATGCGAAATCTGTGATGAGCCCAAGTGATGCTGATGACCCCTGGAGTCACCTGAGATATATATCTATATCTATATATATATGTACGTATGAGTATATATATATATATATATATATATGTACGTATGAGTATATATATATATATATATATATATATATACACACACATATATTCATACATACATATATAAGTATGTATATATGTATGAATATATATATATATTTATATGTAGGTGTGTGTATATTTGAGTGTCTGTTTGTCCTCCTGGCATTACTTGACAACCAATGCTGGTGTGTTTATGTCCCCGTCAATTAGCGGTTCGGCAAAAGAGACCAATAGAATAAGTACTAGGCTTACAAAGAATAAGTTCTGGGGTCAATTTGCTCTAGCATGACCGCAGTCAAATGACTGAAACAAGTAAAAGAGTAAAGAGTAAAAGAGTATATATACATATATATATATATATACATGTATATATATATATATATATATATATATATATATATATATATGTGTATATATATATAATTATTCAATATTAACAGTTTTGTATTAGAAAACCAAGAATTTATACAAGGCTGTAAAAGAAGTGCTCAAACTAGTTGAGACATAGGTACAAAGTTAATTGCAGAATAAATCCGTTAGGTCATTTACTCAAAAAGCCGTAGCCCACCAATGACCACATATAAGAAGTACAACATAGACCACAAAACCAAATTAGTAAAGGGAAGTCAAAATTTTTACACATAAGAATAAAAAAATTGATTAAAAATACAATAGAATAATATAAATAAATAAATAAACTGCGATTAAAAGTTGATTAAAAATATTAGAGACCGGTACAATTACAGTAGAATAAATATATATATATATATATAGAAAAAATATAGAGAAAAAAAATAATACATAGAGAGACGTAGCACAACAGTTCATTCGCTGAGGCCAATAGCCAATACAAAAAGTTCAAGATAAATAATATGAAAGTTCAACTACCTCCCTCATGACAGCAAATTTAGTAGGTAAAATCCAATTTCATTAACAGGAATACCGAAGCGCACGGGACAAAACAACAACAAAACATCCAAAGTGTGGCAAAGTAAAATCCATATTTCAGCATTCCACAGGTAATATCAGTAAAGTCAAACCATAAACATCATTTACAGTGGATTACAAGTATAGGTGGAACACAAACACAGAACACCTATGGCCATTTCGGGGGTATATTACCGTATTTAGGGCACAATAGAGCACAAATTGGTGATATCCCCTTCTTCAGGGTAAAAAAAAGACACACAGACATCAACAAAGTCATCAGTCAAAAAAATTATAATTATGAGAGCAAGCTTAAATAAATAATAATATGGACTAGACCAAAAAAAAAAAAAAATCTAATTTTTAGTATCCCTTTAGAATAGTCAGGCAGGTTTGGTAACTAAAACTATTAGGTTTCAAATCCAACGTAAGCCATGATGAAAAATAAATAAAAAATAGATACTACCATTGTATCTATATTTTTATTATCATTTTAATATCAATATTTTTGTCTTTTTATTTTAATTTCTATCATTACCATTACTACTATTATTTACCACTACTAATACTATTATTTTTGTTCTTATTTCTATTTTTATATAGTTTTAGGAAGGTGGAGGAAAATTTATGATTGCAAAAAGGGATTACCTCGATAAACTTATTCAAGGTTTTTGGCCCAAAAGACCTAAGAATGGAAAGGGATTCCCTAATGCATAATAAGCACTTGCTAATGTTAGCCCTAAATTGGGGGGTTCTAGATAAGATTGACCATTCAAAATAGTACTTCTTATTCCTCCTCTTGAGGTCATGCAGGTAAGAGGCGAGTGTTGTGGAATTATAATATTTCTCATTAGAAAAGGAACTCATGTGCGCCCTATACCTGGCTTTAAAATTCCCTGAACTTCCAATATAAAATTTATTTTGTTTGTCCTCGTCTCTAACTACGCATTTATACACTACGTTTGTGGACAAACAAAGTCTTCCGAGAGGACATAAAGAAGGGTCTTTACAATTACATAATTTTTTACGGCCACCCTTAAAGTCATTTCCAACATCATTAACCGCCCTCAGAAATTGTACTTCTTATATGTGGTCATTGGTGGGCTACGGCTTTTTGAGTCGATGACCTAACGGTTTTATTCTGCAATTAACTTTATATATATATATATATATATATATATATATATATACATGCATACATGCATACACACACACACACACACACATATATATATATATATATATATATATATATATATATATGACGGGCTTCTTTCAGTTTCCGTCTACCAAATCCACTCACAAGGCTTTGGTCAGCCCGAGTCTATAGTAGAAGACACTTACCCAAGATGCCATGCAGTGGGACTGAACCCGGAACTATGTGGTTGGTAAGCAAGCTACTTACCACACAGCCACTCCTAAGAGGACAACAAACGCTGAGGCATAACAAGCATTTCAATTCATATACATTATTTTATCATATATTATTCTTAAGCTTGTAGAATAATATAAAATAATGTATGTTATGTCTCAGCGTTTGCTGTCCTCTTTCACAAATATATACCTGCTAAATCAGAAACCTAGAATGGATCCATGGCTCCCATCTCAGTTACGACCTTGGAACCATAATAATCTGTTACAGCACTTATCCAGCGTACCTATTCATTTAGATCACCAGTGAACTAAACCCCCATATTCTGTATGTATGTGTGTGTGTATATACATACATACATACATACATACAAAAATACACACACACATAGTGAGTGAGAGGTGTTAGTGCAAACATAAATTACATAAGAACCAAATTAGTGATCAGATTGGTTAAATTTTTTAACTCTAACTTCCTTATCAGAGTAAAGTAGTCAAACAGAACAAAAGTTGGCTTTAAGAAATATATAGCTTGAGTGAGTAACAAAAGGACAAAATGTGGACAAGCAATTATAGATTGCAGGAATTCATTTCTATGAGATGTTAGATATACATATTGCAGGATGGAAATATATCTTTGCAGCTGCTTTAAAGATTTGACAACTAGTTGATGCTAACTAGTTAGTTGATGCATATAATGCAAACTGGTAAACACAATGAGGCAATAATTTTATACAGCAAAAGCAAAAACTTTATCAACTCACATGTAGCATGAAACATAAATCTCTTCAAGCTGAAATATTGAATATTTTCAGCTGAATGATAAGTGTCAAGACGATTTTGCTTCCATGTAATTCTTCTTTGTTTGCCTTGATGATGAGCAAGTTTAAAACCATTTATAATGATATTAAATCTGGTGATATATCTGCCCACTCCTTCTTTAAGAAACATTGACCTAGGTAACAAAATCTATCAACTACTTTGAGTGAGTATACTTACACATCTGACCAGTCTTGTACTTCTGTTGCATATGATGCCTACTTTCTTTGTTAGCCTGTTTGTAATCCCATTATAACTCTTGTCAAAGCCACTGCTGTGACCTTTGCAAACAACACAATCACCAAGATTGGGTGAAAAAGTTTGGGGCTATCCTACAGATGCTGAACAAACAAATTTTTTAATCCAACTAAAAAATGCTTCACTTCACTTCTTGCTCTTGCTTGATGAGGTTGGGGGTCATCCCAGGTTCGTAGTCCCAGAGGCAATATCATGTGTAGAGTCAATCAGGCTCACCAGTGGAGAAAGACGTAGTGGTAGAAATAGTGTGCGAAAGTAGAAAGTAGTAGAAAGGTGGTGAGCTGACAGAAATGTTAGCACACCAGGCAAAATACTTAGCGGTATTTCGTCTGCTGTTACGTTCTGAGTTCAAATTCCATCAAGGTCGACTTTGTCTTTCATCCTTTCGGGGTCGATAAATTAAGTACCAGTTATGCACTGGGATTGATGTAATCGACTTAATCCCTTTTGTCTGTCCTTGTTTGTCCCCTCTATGTTTAGCCCCTTGTGGGCAATAAAGAAATAAGAAATAGTGCCAAACTCTTTGCATCCTCCAAGGTAACATTAAACCTCTGGCGATCTTCTTCAATCATATCTAGCCTTCTGGTGTGAGGCCTGCCATAAGGCCTCTCCCAGCCTGCAGCTGCTGCATTGTATGAAAATAAAGCCCTGGTAGGATGATCTAGCAAAATGAGGACATGTCCATACCTGTGCATGCGACAGATAGCTACGAGGTCGGAGGCTGTGGGCTGATTACGTGCTCCTATGCAGTTCTTTGTTGGAAATGTTATGGTACCCTCTGATGTTCTCAGTGGTTCTCAGGGTTCTGCTACTGAAGCCATCCATCGTCTTTGCTAGGGTCTTGAAGTGGGGCCACATTTCTGCTCCATAGAGAAAAATGGAGAGGGCCAATGTATTGCCAAAGTGGATTTTTGTCTTCTGGAAGATAGAGCAGTCATGCCAAAGGGGCTTCCATAGGGAGTACAAGACCCCGGCAGCCAGACCATATCTGTAGTTGATCCCCAGGGTTAGGTTTCCATTGTTGGTGACTGTGGAGTCCAGGTAGATGAAGGAGCTGACAAACTCCATGACATTGGGGTCGATATGGAGAGGGGGAGGGTCTGGGTCATCTCGACTCGGATCTTTGTCAAACTGTTGAACCCAACATAGAACATGGATGTTAAATGGTGATGATGATGATGATTTACATATAGATATAGATAGATATATAAATGTACATATACATATACAGTACATATATGCATACTAATGTTCCAGTTAGAAGGACAGGCTGCTAATCCCTTCAAGTAAATGGCCTTGTTCTAGATATAAAGGAGGTATTTACAGAAAATCTACACAGCGTATTCTGTGCAAATTATGGACACACAAGAGGTGCAGTGGAATTACAGGAAGGTTTACAGAGAAAGTAAACTTTGTTTGTGGCAGATGTGCAGGAACAATAAACACAAAAACACACAGAAAATAGATTTCCTCAAATGCCAAGAAGGATCCTTAGAGGTAGTAGATAGTTTCCTTTTTCTTTTGCTTAGGTAATGTAGGAGACATAATTAGCCATGGAGGGGGATGTGCCGAAGTATAGTTACTAGAGCTGGTTGGAGAAAGTTCAAAGAACTTTTATCTTTGTTAGTAACAACAGGCCTCTTTTTTTGAGTAAAAAGCAAATTGTACAATACTGGTGTATGAACAGCAATGCTTCATAGTAGTGAAATGTGGGCTGTAAATGCAGAGGATGAGGAGATTAAAAAGAAATAAAGATAGCATGCTTCAATGGATGTGTAACATCAATGTGCATGTATGACAAAGTACAAATTGGGCATAAGAGGCATCAGATGTAGTGTACAAGAGAGAAGACTGCACAGGTATGGATATGTGATGTGGTTGGACAAGGATAGCTGTATTAAGAAGTGCCGATCACTAAATGTGGGTGGAACTTGTGGAAGGGGAAGACCTAGGAAAACACAGGACGAAATAGTGAGAACCTCGTACAAGGAATGACAAATGACCAAAATGAGTGGCGATATGGTGTGCTTGAGAAGACTTGCCTATCTCAGCAAGAATGAGGTCCTGGCAAGCCTTCTCCCATGATTCATCTACTGACAACCATTCCTCCATCAATTTTCTTATTGTACTAATCACTTATGTGCTGCAAATGAAAATTTATCCGCTTACACTTTACACTGTATCCCTAGTACTGTCCCTTATTTCTTTTTCCCTGACTCCCATTTCCTTCACTCCCCATGCCCTCAAACTGATATTTGCATCCCCCTCAATCCCAATCTCTAGTCATTTGTCACATTCCTTTCACACTCTACCATACTTATCTACTTACCCACTTTTCCTGTTCTTTTATCACTATCCTTTCTCTTGTACATTAAGGGTATGCCCTCACTATCTCTCACACTCTTTCCAGCTGGGGAAGCCATGTAGTCACCTCTTTAGTAAAACACCTGTTTCTGCCTCTTTATCGTACTTCCACATGCAAGACAAGACACCCCCACCACTCAGTAGTGTGGCAGGGTCATGTCTTGCATGTACTTGGTGACCTTACTAATACTGAGGTGCAAAAAAAAATCCAATACACTCAATAAAATGATTGGCATTAGGAAGGGCGTTCAGCTAGAGAAACATTGGTTCTGGGAACAGTCCTCTGGCTTGTTGGTTCCTGTGAATTGTCCAATCATGCCAGCATGAAAAAAAAAAAGACATTGAATGATGATGATGATGATGATAATGATGGTATATATGTGTGGCTATATGATTAAGAAGCTTGCTTTCCAACCATGTAGTTTCAGGTTCAGCCCTACTGCATAGTATCTTGGGTAGCTTATACTATTGCATATATGTATGTGTGTGTATGTGTGTATCCCTGTCTTGAGCGAGGTTGTTCATTAGCAGCCTTCTGTAAAAAGCATGTCTAGTTGTGGGGAAATATTACCTTACTTGGAAACAAGTGAGAATTGATGACAAGGGCATCCAACCATATAAAATCTGCCTCCGCAAATTCCATCTAACCCATGCAAGCATGGAAACGTGGATGCTAGAGGATGGGGATCACTTCCCTAACTGTACTTTCAAAAGAGAATTGTTGATATTTGATACACTATAACACAGAGTACCAGCAGTGAATGATTCCACTTTTGAATACTGGATTGGCAGAATTATTAGAGTATTACAGTATTTCTTCCAGCTCTGAGTTCAAATTTCACTGGGATAAACTTTGTCTTTCATCACTCAGGGTCAGATAAAAATAAAATAATCCAACCCCTCCCTCCAAAATTGTTGGCTTTGATCCTAAATTTGAAACTGCTATTAACAACTCTTCTATAGGTATTGAATACTTTCTTTAGGTATCAAGAGTTGAGTACTTTCCCTTATGCCTGTGTGTGGATATACCCGCGTGTGCATGCATGTAAATAGATAAATATTATATATATATATATATATATATATATATATATATATATATATATATATATATATATATATATATATATATATATATATACATATCATCATCATCATCGTTTATGAGTGGTTGTGTGGTAAGAAGCTTGCTTCCCAGCCACATGGTTAAGTTCCACTGCATGGCACCTTGGACAAGTGCCTTTTACTATAGCCTTGGGCTGACCAAAGCCTTGAGAGGATTTGGTAGACTGAAACTTAAAGAAGCCTGTCGTGTATATGTATATGTGTGTGTGTATGTGTATGTGTATGTGTTTGTCCCCCCCCTCGCTTAACAACCAATGTCGGTGTGTTTACGTCCCCGTAACTAGGCGGTTCGGCAAAATAGGCCGATAGAATAAGTACTAGGCTTACAAAGAATAAGTCTTGGGGTCGATTCGTTTGACTAAAGGCGGTGCTCCAGCATGGCCGCAGTCAAATGACTGAAACAAGTAAAAGAATATATATATATATATTATTTATAAATTATACATATACAGTATATATATAAACTATATATTATACAACTTTATTAGTATTCATATATATTATAGGATATATACGCTATTTGATGTATTTCGAGGAAGGGAAATGAGAGTAACATCAAGGGCCGGTAGTGAACAAGGACTAATTATTACAATTCTGTCCATTCGTACAAAAAATGTCTGGCGTTGGCAATAACAAACACTAAAGCCAAAAAAAGCACAAAAAAGAAGCAAATTCAAGGCCGATCACCGGCACATGCGGAAGCAATTGAAGGGGTAAAAAGATGTTCATTTTGAATGGAATAAAATGAAAATATTATTTACAGGAAATTATTTAAATAAAAAAATAAAATTGTTCGCTATGCTTATTTAATATTTCTGTATATCTTTATTATATATGCAATAATCGACGAACAATTATGTCAGTCCCGACTCCCGGCACAATATGGCGGATCCACTGCACTCATTTCCGGTTATATCTCTACGCCTCTCCTGGAGAAAATTTCTTCGAAACTCCCATCTGCATTACTGACTTAACTTTATTTCAGACTTATCGAGAGTTTTAAAGTAACTTTCAAAAAATTCGCAGCAAGAATACTTGAAATATTGAAATGTGTGGGTGTGATTGAAGGTGTGCGGATTAATATTTGTTTGACAGTATTAGTCTTCAAACATAGTTCCCTCCAAGACTAGAGAACAAGAGAATCTCTCACGTAGGGAGAGTTAAGTGCAAAAATTAGAGGATATTTCGATCTGTTAACCATGGTGAATTCCCTAGACTTACACTAGCCCAAATGGATGTATTTACTTCATTTTGGATCAACAAATTTGTCTGTATACGGACCCAAGGGCTAATGTTTTGACAAGCACTGGCGGAATTCGCTTTATTAAACAAGTTAGACACCACTGTCTGTATGCGTGAATGGCTGTCATACGAAATTTTTCTTAAGTGTCTTGTCTTTCATATTGTCATTATGAGTAACCTGCCAAAACAACATGGACCAGGGGAGGATCAGAGCAGGCGAGGGGCCAAGTCAGGGGTTCGAATGAGACCATCAAGTCAAAGTAATTCCAGTGTTTTGATGGTAGGGCCCAACTTTAGAGTGGGCAAAAAAATCGGATGTGGTAACTTCGGAGAACTCCGGCTTGGTAAGTAATGTTGGGTTTAAAACACCATAAATACATGTATATATTATATATATGCTTTACAACGAATATTTACATAGATCACACTGTTATACAGCATTTATTCTACATACACATAGGTTCTTTCTATGTATTTATATCTATCTATCTATCTCTGTATATATGTAATACACACACACACACACACAAACGTTGTTGATTTTTTTTCTTTTATAGATATTCAGTCTACGATCGCTTATGTTTTTTTACCACAATTTAAAAAATATAATATAAGTACAATCATGTTTTTTTTTGTGTGTTTTCCGGTGCTTGTTATATTTCAGAATTTTATTCTTATATATAATTCAGTGTAATTGAAAAACTTGTTCAGAGTTCCCAATTATATCATGTTAAAAAATACCGAAGAATCTTATAGGTTTTCTTTTTGAAGGATTGTTTTTTTTTTTGTCAGTCTGTTTTGAAAAATAGTAATAAAAAAAAGTGGTGGGGATTGAAGTGTCGTGTTAGTTATTGAAAATTTAACAGTGAATGCCTTGATTTAGTGGCATTAGTCACCATTTCTTTCCGTGGCTGAGTCTTCGATTGCCACCTTCCCCAACATTGGTAGAATTTCTCTCAGTCTCTCATCTAACCTCCTTCATATATATTGCCTCGACAAAAATGCTCTCTTTCACTGTCTCGACGCACACACAGATATACTTAGATACGTGTGTATATATATACACACACACACACACACACACACACTGTAAACATATTGATACACACACACACACACACTGTAAACATATTGATACACACACATATATACATACATACACACACACCTATGCATATTTGTTTATTCATAATTATATTTATTAATATAATCTGCAAGTACAGCAATAATAATTTCTTCGGTTATAAAGCGGTAACATTTCGAATTATCTATTGACTTACCAAACCGGATGTATTACTGTTACTCATCAATATGTGGTATTATATATATATATATATATATATATATATATATATATATATATATATATATATATATACACACCTACCTTAATCTGTGGTATCATATATATATATATATATATATATATATATATATATATAGTTCCGTGATGTTTGTCTTACACACACCTGCTTTAATTGAGAAAAAGGAACAATAGAAACATGATTTTGTGATATAACCCCCCCCTACCCTAGATAAAAATATACATTCTGTTTCTTTCCATACAAGTAATTTTTGTCTCTCCTTATGTGTGTGTGTATGTTGCAACGTATAGACAGGTATTGTGAAACTGGGTCGATTGTTTATACATTAAGTACAGTAATGGTGGTACCTCATACATATTGCTACACGCACACACTCAGCAGTGATATTGATATCCGTGATTTGTATATTATATACACTGGATGTAGACTACTACTTATAGTAATACATATAACTACACACACATCTTTTTAATCGTACAAATACATATGTGAATATATACTCATACACGTAATGACATTGTTCTACTCCTACACTCTGTTTTATGTTTGTTTTCTATATGTGGTAGAGATGTCTAGGGCGACCGATGTTGATATAAAAAGCTAAATGCCTGAAGAAAAGTTGAGGCTGCTTTTGGAGGAAGCCTTATACCCCATAGTGCCACCACCACCACCAACTACCCTTTTTGTATTCTATAAGTACCACCGTCGTTTTCCTTGTACCCTAGAAGTATCACAACGACCAACACCTTTCTTGTACCCTATAGTACCAATACCACTCGCCTTCTGCCACCACCCTTTCTGAAACCAGCGCTTCCGTTTTGCATTTAACTAACCTCCAACCGACCTTATTACCAAAGCTTCAGGGATGGATGTCTTTTTCTTTACCATCCCATTTAGTCAACCTACCCAACTATTTTTTTTTGTCTACCAGCATCACTTATCCACCCACTCCTTTGTCAGATAACACACACATTGTGTTAATGAGAGAATATATCGAAGACGAATAAAAAACGTAGAAACGATTTGTCACTATTATTGTTTTAAAATTAATTAGATCATTAAAATATTTTAATAGCTCTTTTGTTAAATTAATGTGGTGTTACACGCACATACACACACACACCAATGGCTTTAAATAGAAAAGTAGCCAGAGCGAGTTTTAAGGATTTACCATTAATTTTGAAGGTAGTTGGTGTTGCTCTGCAAAGCAAGACTGGCTATATATATAAACATATATATATAATGCTGGATATATTCTGGTGTGTGTTGAGTTTTCATAAAGTGTATATTAACATGGAAAAATAAAGGGTAATATTTTAATGTGGATACATCACATTCAGTATGCTATGTAAAAAAATTATGTAATTTTTAACCCATTCGGAATTGGATTAAATTATTATTTTTGTAAATCTGAGATTTTGACTTAGAACATCACAGGCATATATATATAATATATATATGTTGGTGAATAGATGAGGGTAGAATATTTAAATAATTAACAGTTTTTTATGTTAAAAATACATCTAACAACAATAGTATTTTAAGATATTCTGAAATGTTAGGGTAAAAGAGAATTATTTTTCCTCTTTAAGAGAAGACAACCATGTCTTATTCCTTTCTATCTCGTCTTTCTTCTGATCTCTCTCTCTCTCTCTCTTTCTCTCTTAATCTCTTTTTCTGTGATTCAATCGAATTTATTAAAATATCTACCTGTGGATTTACTAAGTTAAACCGAAAAATTAAAAACCTTTTTCTCAGTCAGATCTTCCAAGATTTCTAAATTTCATATATTCATAAATAAATGAGTTTGTGTGTGTGTGTGTAATGTGTTGTGGATGATATAATTTCTGTGTAATGGTGTAAAATTTAAAAGAACGAACCCCGTGATCGCGTCTTTAAAACTTAAGCGTTTAAGGAATAAATATGTTGTAGAAGTGTCTTCTTTATTTCTAACCCCATCGTCTTTTCACACACACACAACCCACTCACGTTCATGATACGTCATCTATAATTAGTATTGTCATTTTATTTTATTTTTTTCTTCATTTCATCCTAGATCTAAATCATCATTTAATTAGTGCTATTACTGAAAAATAAATTCTTAGCTTTCTCATATTATCACGGTCCTAATTTCCATGTTCATGGTGAAGAAAGGTTTTATTATTTTGTTTTATTATATCTTACCCAAACAAAATAGCTATGCTCAGCCCACCCACAAACATACACATACACACATCTCGATCTCTTTTTCTCCATAAAGTGCTGCATTTTATCCTGGAAGTAACAATCATCCCCCCCCCCCAGTTCCTCATTCATGTACTTCCTGTGAGTCAGTTATACAAGAAAACTTGCAATAAAATAAGCTGCTTGCTTCTTCACTTAAGAATATTGAAACAGATTGTCTTCAACTAGATAACCATTATAGCCGCTCATCATACCCTTTCAGACATCCACTGATTCTCATTATCATTCTTCAATTTTTTTAAACGATTAAATCATTGAAAAATATTAAGAATAATTTATTATTATCATCATCATCATCATCATCATCATCATCATTATTATTATTATTATTATTATTATTTCTTAATGTTCTCCAACGGTCGATATAATAGTTTACTACAGTGCAACATATTACAATTCCATAACCTGGAACTAAGTGTTCATCTGCTATATATATATGTATACATATATATATATGTATGTGTGTGTGTGTGTAGTGTCTATATAGACTATATATAGTGAGTGTGTATATGCTCAAAAACATTAATATATACTTAAGTATAAGTTGTGTGCATATATATGTATTTCTGTGTGTGTATGAGTATATAAAATTGATATATATATATATATATATATATATATATATATATATATATATATATATATATAGGCGTAGAAGTGGCTGTGTGGTAAGTAGCTTGCTTACCAACCACATAGTTCCGGGTTCAGTCCCACTGCGTGGCACCTTGGGCAAGTGTCTTCTACTATAGCCTCGGGCCGACCAAAGCCTTGTGAGTGGATTTGGTAGACGGAAACTGAAAGAAGCCCGTCGTATATATATGTATATATATATATATGTGTGTGTGTGTGTGTGTGTTTGTGTGTGTGTGTTCGTCCCCCCAACATCGCTTGACAACCGATGGCAGTGTGTTTACGTCTCCGTAACTTAGCGGTTCGGCATAAGCGACCGATAGCATAAGTACCAGGCTTACGAAGAATAAGTCCTGGGGTCGATTTGCTCGACTAAAGGCGGTGCTCCAGCATGGCCGCAGTCAAATGACTGAAACAAGTAAAAGAGTAATATATATATATATATATATATATATATACATATATATATATATATATATATATATATATCTCAGTGTGCTTGTGTATTTCTATAGGGATGTCTGTAACAAGTTGTTGGGACTATATAGATAAGTATATTAATTATAAAGATTAAAAGTATTGAATATAATAATGTTCCTTAGTTCAGTATACACACACGTATATAAGGCATTAAAATTTCCCTAAAATGTATGCATGTATATGTGTTTATTTGTATATATCTCCTTGTGTGTGTGTGTGTATATATATATACATATATATATATAAATGTAAAACATGTAGCTATTTATATATACGTATATACACATTTTTGTTTGTGGTATATCTTGAGCAGTTGGAATGCATGACTGCTGCTGATGAGTTCAGATGGGTGTGCTTCCAGTGTTGTAGTGTAGTTACTTGG
>NC_142929.1:79363610-79418610 GCF_046866305.1 Octopus bimaculoides
AGACCTGCAATTTTGAGAAGAGAAGGCAGGTTGATTACATCAGCCCTAGTACTTGACTGGTATTTATTACCTTTTAAAAGATGAAAGATAAAGTTGCTTGGTGAGATTTGAGCAGAGAACATAATAAATCAGAAAAAATGGCTGCAAAGTATTTTTTCTGATGCTCTAACAGTTCTGCCAGCCCACTACCTTAATAATAATAATGATGGTTTCAAATTTTACCACAAGGGCAGCTATTTTGTGGAGTGGGGGATGATTCGATTACATCGACCTCAGTGTTCAGCTGGTACTTATTTTATTGACTCTGAAAGGATGAAAGGCAAAGTCGACCGTGACAGAATTTGAACTCAGAATGTGTAGACGGACGAAATACTGCTAAGCATTTCATCCAGTGTGCTAATGATTCAGTCAGCTCGGCATCTTAATAATAATAATAAATAATCATACTCATAATGAAAGTAACTGTTCTCAGTTCATTAGTGGTAGTGATGTAAAAGACAGTGATAGTAGTGCTGAAAATAATAGAATAGATCCATCCTTCAAGTTAATGTTGAGGATGACTTGTGGAGAACTGTCCAGGTGAGGGCTGGTCTGTGCAGGAAAAAAAAAAAAAAAACAGGAGTTCAGTAAGATAAATATAATGTGGTTTGGCAAAACAAAGTAAATGGAGGGCACTTGGCCAAAAGTGAACTTATAATGCTAGAAGGCTCAATAAAGCAGATATCAAAGCAAAGATGATCGCATAAGGTATGATGGTTCAATGGGGATAGGTGGTCTTGTGGCAAAGATGCCCCAACAAGGAAGTTTAATAAGGAGGCCTCTTCCTTCCTTCTTAGGCTTCCAACCTGTGAGTGTTATTGTTGTTATGTTTGTACTATTTTGTATGTCTCCATATTCATTGACATCTTACTGAAGTAAACCAGCCAAAATCAAGTGCTTTTACCAGACACATTGCATAATGTTGATAATAGAATATTGAACAATTGGCTTATGGCTTTACACTTTAATGACTCTGCCAGCTTCAACTATCAAAATAATATTAGCATACAAATAATCTCTTTTGCATTGCAGTGGATATTCAGACCAAACAACTTGTAATAATTTCTATGTATAGAATTCTATGACAATTGAAATAGTTTTAGATTGTTTTTTAATTAATGCAGTATAATTATTGATTGGCTACCCCCAGAACAGTTTGTTTTTCATTTGTGCTATTACCATTTCAACTTAGTAGGGATTTACAATATTTTTAAAGTAATTTTTCTTCAGATTGCTCATCATCATCATTTTAACATCCACTTTTCCATACTTGCATGGGTTGGATAGAGTTTATCAAGACAGATTTTCTAAAACTAGTTGGTATCCTGTTGTCAACCCAAGCAAGGTAATTTTCCCCTATGACCAAACATGTTTTATATATATATAAAAATAAGGCAAATTGTATGATACCTGTGTACGTACAGCTATGCTGCATGGCAGTGAAACATGGGTTTTGACTACAGAGGACTTGTGAAAGATTGAAAGAAATGAAGCTAGCATGCTCTACTGGATGTGTATTGTCAGTTTGCACACACAACAGTTATGAGGAAAACTGGGAATAAGAGGCATCGAATGTGTGCAAGACTGCTGATATGGTCATGTGATGCATTTGGATGAGGACAGGTGTACAAAGAAGTGCCGAGCTCTAATTATGAAGGGAACCTGTAGAAGGGGTAGACCCAGGAGGATGTGGGATAAAGTGGTGAGAAAGGATCATTCGATGCTGGGTCTCGCTGAAGAAATAACGAGGAACCAGTAGTTGTGGTAATTTGCTGTACTTGGGAAGACATGTCAAGCTAAGTAAAATTGCTATCATCCATACATACAAGGTTGTCCTTTACTAGTGCTGCTGCCACATAAAATGCATTCTTGCTGGTGCTGTGCAAATGTACCTGTGCTGGTGGCATGTTAATAGCACCCTGCACACTCTGTAAAGTGGCTGATATTAAGAAGGGCATCCAGCTGTAGAAACCATGCCACAACAGACAATTGAAGGCTGGCCAGCTCCTGTGAAACCGTCCAACCTATGCCAACATAGAAAACAGACGTGAAATGATGATTAATGAAATATATATATATATATATATATATATATATATATATATATACATACATACATACACACATATATATGGGATGTGATATTCGGGTGCCTTCGCATAAGTACCATATTCAAGCCTTGAATCTATATCTAAACCGTCTACACACATATATATGTACACATGCTTATGCACACACACACATGCAATGCGCTTCTTTCAATTTCCATGTACCAAATCCATTCAAAAGGCTTTGGTCAGCCCAGGGTAAGAGTAGAAGACAACTTACCTATAGATTTGTTATTTCCTTTGGCTGGCTATTTTTTTTTTATAATATTAATGTCATTGGTAATATCTTTTTAACCTAGTCAGTTAGATACTAGAGTTATTTAATATTGCTTTCATGTAGCAGTAACCCCTTTTTTCAATATGCATTCATGGTTCAAATTCTTCTTGATAGTTGTTTCCTGTCTCTGGTTGATAAAAATATTAAAAAAAAAAACCTATCTAGTACTTCACTCACTTATATCCCTACCCCACTCACCATTTATATTTGTTGCCTGGAAGAAATCCTTATTACTACTTGATGTTATTCATGTCTGTCATTATCTATAGAGATTTTAACTGAGAAGTCAAATTCGGCAGAATTTGTATTTCAGAGAAGTTTCTTCACTGAAGAATGTAAAACATTATGTAATTGTCTGTTCTTGTTTTTCAAGGAAGGACGGGTCTTTTTATTCCACACATTTTTGAAAGCACAGAGCCAGTAGATACTATGTTGATAGAAAACATCAAGCTTCACTGCTTGTAACTCTTCTTGTTTTTTGCAAAGCGTTTTGAATGTAGACATTTACACACATGCTAGTGTGGAAAGCAGATATAAAAATGATTAGGATATATTTGTGTGTGTGCCTCACACAAATATGTCTAAGTTTCTATGTTCATCCATCTGGTATGAAGGCCTACTTCAACTCATGGTGCTCTATTGGAACTGATTCATATTGACAGTTATGTTAAAGAGGGTGATGAAATGTTCTCACTTCATTCTCCATATATTTTGCCGTGGTGATTGCTTGTACATTTAAAGACTGGTCTAGGTATCTTTGCCTGATATTGCACATCAGGTAAGCTGTTATTCTGAATTGTTCCATAGCTAAGTTGAAGACCTTTATAACTGTTCATGCTGGTGATTGTATTCTTGTGGCTCACTTGGAAGAACTATTTAGAAAAAAAAAAAGCCTCTTAGAATAAACCCGAAGAAAATTGTGATCTTTACATTTACTTCAAGAAGAATTATGTATGGAGCTTGATATAATTGTCTAAGGGACCAGACTTATAGAGGATGATTTTATGTATCTTGGCAGCTCAGTCTCCAGAAATGGGTCAGCTTGAGGAATGAGAAAACTTGAATTGTGTTTATGACACTAAAGAAATGAGTTTGATCAGATAGGGTCTTGAAACTGTTGACCTGGTTTTGCACCATCATATATCCTTGTTAGATTTACCTGAAACCTGGATCTTGTATCAATGACACAAAATACTCAAGATATCAGCAGAAGTGTCTGTCTGTATTGTGTTGGATATCTTTCATGCCTGATATGTGAGTGCTGGTAAACCTCAGTAGTGTTGATTTGGTACATCTTACTATCTTGCACTAATCAGAAGTGAATAGAATAGTTGTTCCTTCCTCCCTTTTCCATCACCAAACTTAGAGGCTCTGCACAATGTATGGGTTGCAATCCTTCTGATGATTCTATATCATCGTCATTATTTTATGTATGGTTTTCCATGTTAGCATGGGTTGGATGAATCTCACAGTATTTCACTACTTGTGTATGTTGTAATTTTGACATTGTTTACAGCTGGGTTTCCTGCTTATCACCATCTATTACAATATGGGTGCATTTTAATGTGTCACAACACAAGAGAATATACATAGTAACACTATGCCTTAAATCAGCCGATTTATTCAATTTTATTCTCCTTAGTTGCTTACCTGCACTAAGGTTTATGACCTCTATATCTTTGTTTTTCCTCTTTTCTGGTATCATAGATTTTAAAACTTTACAACATGGTCAAGGTATATTTTATCAGGTTATGGCAGTGCTCTGCAATCGGTATGCTGTAGGACACTAGTGTGCCACAAGACAATGCTAGGTGTGCCACAGTGTAACCTGAAGATAATTTTTTCCCTATACTTTTAGTTATATTTTTAGTTCAGGTGTGCTGTCCAATTTTGAAAAGAATATAAGTGTACTGCAAGTGAGAGAGGTTGTGGAGCACTGGGCCATGGCATTAAAGACCTCTCCATCCTATATTGTGTCCATGTGCATACACTACAGAGAGAAAAGCTAGCTTGCAACACCAAAGCTTCAAAGATTTTCTGAAGAAGAGGTCCTACAAAATACATGATGAAAGTACAAGCCATTGACTTATTTTTTGTAACTCACATTGTTCTGAATTTTCAACAATAATTAAAAACATATAAATATTTGTGTGTTTATATATTTATCAATATATCAGTCTACTCTAAGGGGTGGTTGGTGTTAGGAAGGGCACCCAACCATAAAAACCATGCCTAAACAGAAATAGAAGTCTGGTGTAATCTTCTACCTAACCCGCTCATATCAAACCATCCAACCCATGCCAGCATGGAAGGCGTACGTTAAACGCTGACCATAACATTAGAAAAACATCTAATAACCAAATCACAACCGACATCTACCACAAACCTACAGACTCATAACAATACCTCCTTTTCAGCTCATACCACCCAAAACACACCAAGATAAATATCCCCTTCAATTTAGCTAAAAGAATTTGCACCATTGTCTCTGACCCAACCACTCGAGAAATACACTTACAAGACCTCAAAAAAACACTATTACAATGCCAATATCTCTCCACACTCATAGATTTTGGAATAAAACGTGCCAAGGAACTTGACAAAAACACACTAAAAACCTACCAACACAATAACACACCCAAACCCAAAATACTTCCATACATCTCCACCCACAACCCCCAAAACATCGAAGCATACACCACAATCCAACAAAACCTCCCCTTACTCACCACAGACCCGAAAATGAACAATATCATCAATACACACAAAGTCCTTAAATGCAAAAGACAACACAAATCTTTGAAAAAACTCTTAACCAATGCCAAACTACATACACCACTTCCACCCCCATCAGTTAAAAAATGTGCACGCCCTAATTGTGGTACCTGCCTCTACCTACTTGAAGGCTCTGAATTTACCTTCAAACGAGGAACAAAGTTTAAAATCAAAACCAATTTCTCTTTTTCCTCTGGGAACCTCATTTATGTCCTCACATGCGCAGGTTGCCAACACTTCTATATCGGACAGACGAGCCTCCCGTTGCGTAGAAGAGTAGCAGTCCATAAAGAACAAATAAATCTCCCTCAATACCGCCAAATTCCACTCAGTGGCCACTTAGACTCTAAATTCCTTATATTCCCTTTCTATCAATGTAAGGACAGAATCTCCACACAAGAAAGAATCAACAAGGAGAATCTTTTCATAGAGAAATTCCAACCATTTCTTAACACACAAACCCCTCAGTGACCTTATTTCTCTAGGAACAGACATAAACTTCCTGTTGACAAAGAGTTCATAACTCCAACTAAAGAGATTAGTCACCCCTTATACACACTTCCTGTTTTGACACCACACATCCTGCTTAACACATAAACCTTTAGCTCCTTTTTTAAACCTAACACAACTCTCAATTTCATGCATCCTTATTTTTCCAACTAATCTACATGGATTACCATTGAACTTTAAAAGCTCAAAGACAATATAATGTATTGGTATATTTATTTTTTTATATATTATTTTTTATATATATTATTTTTTTCATTTTTTACTTTTTTGTAAAAAACATTTTCATTCTCCCTCTTCTTGAAAATTTGCCATACATGAAAGCCAGTTAGAAATCTATATTAAAATATGCTTTCAGTTTAGCATTCTGCCTTATTATTATTTTTCATTTTCCTATTATTTCTCCACGTGCAGTTACCACAACCCCACTATTTACTGACTTATATATATATATATATATATATAAAGGTTTTTCATATATAAGCATCTTTAACATTGTACTGTTTTATTTTCTTTATGAGATTGGTACCAACACTTTCTCTGTATAAATGTAGTATACTGCACAATAAGGCTAGATGCATTTCTAGTACCACTTGGAAAATATCTTCTTCCTTAAATTCCATATCTTTACTACAGTCAATTTTTTCTAGATTTTAATCTTTAATAATCTTCAAACCTCTTTCATTCATTTAAATTATCATCATAGAGAATTGTCAGCTTATACAAATATCACCATCTAACTGTCTTACCTTCAGCATTCTAAAAATTGTAGTGCACTCAAATCTGATAAAAGTTAAATTTTTAGTTTATTTTTTTTATCAAATGAAACTAAAATTTATAATTTTGGTTTTCCTTTTTGTGTCACATTTAATTTCTATGAATACATATCTCTACAGCAGTTATTAAATTCCATTGAATATGGTAGTCTTATTGTGAGAATTGTTTGTATTTACATTGTAATCATATTGATGTCCACTTTTCCATGCTTGCATGGAGTAGACAGAGTTTATTGAGGCAGGTATTTATGGCCAGATGCCTTATCTGCTTTTAGGGAAATAAAATATTTCCCCAAGGTTAGACATGTTTTTGCAGAATATTGGAAACAAATGACATTCAGTTACTATATTATGTGATGCCAAATAAAGAGGTACAAATATACAGTTTCCATCTACTAAATCCACTCGCAAGGCTTTGGTCAGTATGGCCTATAGTAGAAGACACTTGCCCAGGTGTCATGCAGTGGGACTGAGTCTGGAATCATGTGATTGGGAAGGAAGCTTCTCACTTCACAGCTACAGCTGCATCTTTTTTTAAATGTTATTTTTATAATTTTCCATTGTATTGTAATTATATATATAAAAAAAACAACCCTGAATACATTTTAATTTGAGCCACTAAACATGTTTAGCTACTCTCATTTGTTTTTGTGAAGATGAACATAATTGGTTTAATAAGTGCAGACAATCTATGTTTAGAAATTCACTTCGCAATATGGTGTCTTGGACTAAGGTTCTTCTGTTATATAGCTTTAGACTGACTCATTCTTTGGGAGTGAATTTAGTAGATGGAGCTATGCAGAAATCCATTTACTTACCTTTTTTTGTGTGTGTACCCACATATATATATATACATACACATACATATTTTAAATTATTTAACATTCCTTTTTCCACACTGGCATGGCTGTATAGTTAAGAAGTTTGCTTTAGAACAACATGGCTTAGGATTCGTTTCCATTGCCTGAACACTTTTGGTTGGTGTCTTATGCTGTTGACCAATG
The DNA here is from genome assembly GCF_046866305.1 of Octopus bimaculoides. Classification (NCBI taxonomy): domain Eukaryota; kingdom Metazoa; phylum Mollusca; class Cephalopoda; order Octopoda; family Octopodidae; genus Octopus; species Octopus bimaculoides. The sequence goes on from NC_142929.1 coordinate 79,371,097, forward strand.
CCTTTTCAGTGAAATCTAGAAGACAAACTGGAAGAAGCCCATCACATGTATATGTGTGGGTGTATTTATTGTCTTGATATTAGCATGCTGATTTTGAATAAAGTCTCTGTCATACAAAGTTGGTGTCACTTGTTTCTAATCTTCCGTGAAAACTTGTCTAGCCATTAAGCTGTTCACTATTCAGAAGACAAGGGGAAATAGTATTTTACTTGGAAACAAATGAGGGTTGGCAACTGAAAGAACATCTGCGCATAGAAAAAGCTGTCTTCCTTGAGTTTCGTTTGAAGAAAGCAAGCATGGAAAAATGGACATTAAAATGATGATGATTGTGTGTGTGTGTGCGTGCACACATATTTGTATTTGTCTCTCATTGCTTGGCAACCGGTGCTGTTTTGTTTACAACCTTGTAATTTAGCAATTAAGTAAAAAGTGGTCATTAGAATAAGCAACTGACTTGAATTAAGTAAAGGAATAACAGAATATTGAAAAGCATGGTTACTGTTGGGAGCTGTAAAAAAGAAACAATTGCTTGTTGATTAGATCTTGCAACTGAAGTGAGTGCAACAGTTACAGCAAATCACATCAGTAATTGTACAATATATGATTAATTAAAAGTTTTAGCTAAAAACATGTGCTATTATCTTTTATTACTGACTTTCTTATACTTGCGATACTGGACTACATGGTCAATATACTTTCTAACAGTCATTACCCTTAGTTAAGCCGTTTCTCTGGTATTCACTTTGGTTTACACATTTACCAGCTCATATCATTGTTTCCCATCATAATTTCTTATAACTTCTCTATAGGGCAGGGAATTGGCTGAATTGTTATTATATTGGACAAAATGTTTAGTGATACTTCTTTTGTCTCTATATGTTTGAGTTGAAATGCTGCCCTGGTCAACTTTGTCTGTCATCCTTCTGGGGCTGAACACTAGGGTTATATAATCATCTAACCTTCTCTTTAAAATCGCTGGTTCTATACCAAAATTTATAATCTCATTACCTCTCTAAGTTTCACTTGATGGCTTTAAATGTTTTTGTTTCTCTTGGTGTCATCACCATGGGGTATATAATTGATATATAACCAGGTTTCTTTTTCTTAAGACAAGCAATTTCTGACTTACAAGAAGAGAACATTCTATAAACTATTTTCACTTAAATTTAAAAACAAAACAAAGACCATTTTAATTTCAAGAACATTGATTTTGGAATTTAAGTTGTTAAAGCTTCATCAATAAAATTAAATGCAAAGACAATACTTACAATCATAGCAAACTGTACAGTACTCGTCTCATTTCTTCATACCCACTTTTATACTAGTATCTTTTGTTTAAGGTTTAATTTAACATTTCAAATCACAAATATTTCAGTTGATGAAATTAAATCAATGAATCTCTGATACATTGTATGAAATGTGAAACTAACATATGTCATACATTTAAATATAAATGAATTAATGTGAACATGTGTTGTATTGGGTAACAATTTGTTTTTAGTTTATGTATTTATTAATTTTCTCTAGTTAAATCTCAAGTTTACTAAAAATAAAATGTTTTTAAGTAATTTTTATTTGTCCTTTAAAATATGTTTTTTTAAAATTACATTTTGAACATACATTTTCATATCATCATTTAACTTTGACTTTTCTTTGCTTGCATGAGTCAGACAGTTTGTTGAGGCTGATTTTCTGCAGCTGGATGCCCTTCATGTTGCCAACTTTCACCTGTTTCCAAGCAAGATAATATTTTCCATGAAAGAAAGGAAACAACATAACCTGTGTGACAAATGATGCTCATTTACAAACATCACGTGAAGCATATATAAATATAGAGTTACAGCCCAATTAATTAGGAACATAATCAGATTAGGTGAAATGCAGTTTGGCTTTGTACTACTGACATTATCTTTATAGTCAGACAACAGAATAAACCAGTGTACATGGTATTTTGACAGAGTTCCCTTCTGTGTGATATGGTGGGTTCTAAGGAAGCTAGGGGTAGATGAGTGGCTTGTAAAAGGTGTAGAGGCCATAAACAGAGGTTCCGTCTGTAAGGTGAAAGTTAACCATTTGTACAACCATTCAGCATATATGTAGGCATTCATCAAAGTTTGGTTCTCAGCCCCCCTCCTATTCATTATTGTCCTCTAGACCATAATGAAGGAATTCAAGATTGGCTGCTTCTGGGAACTGCTCTGTGCTGATGATCTTGCTCTCATAGTAGATTCTGTAACAGAACTGGAGAAGAAATTCCAGGTGTGAAAGCAAAATTAAAGGTCTTCACGGTTTACTTAGCAAAAAGTCATGGTTCTAGTAAGCAAGAAAGCAGACAGGATCTTATCCACTTCAGGTAAATGGCCTTGTTCAATATGTAGGAAAGATGTAGGCTGGAATTCCATATGGTGCAAGCTATGCGTACAAGAGGTGCAGTGTAATAATAGAAAAGTTAGCAGAGAAAGTAGTGCACAAGAACCACAGGAAATTGATTTTCTTAAATGCCCTGGAGCCTTTCTAGAGGCAGTGAATAATTTTTACTACTTAGGAGACCTAATTAGCTGTGGAGGAAGATGTACAGAAAGTGTAAATGATAGAATAAAAATGGGTTGGAGAAAATTCAGTGAGCTTTTACCTCTGTTGGCAATCAAAGATCTCTCTCTCTCTGAGCGAGGGGAAGATTGTATGAAGCAGGTGTATGAACAGCAATGCTATATGGTAGTGAGACATGGGCCCTGAATGCAGAGGATGTGTAAAGACTAGAGAGGAATGGAGTTAGTATGCTCCACTGGGTGTGTAATGTCAATGTATTTGTGTGACAAAGCACTAGTGTATTGTGAGAAAAATTAGGCATAAGAGGAATTAGATGTAGTGTGCAAAGAAGACTATGCTGGTTTTGGTCATGTGATGTATATGGATGTGGACAGTTACATTAAAATGTGCTCATCACTTAAGGTGGAATGAACTTGTGGAAGAAGGCGACTCAGGAAGACGTGGGACAAAGATTGAAGGCTGATCTCAAGACATCAAACCTTACAAAGGAAATAACAAAGGACTGAGATAGCTTGCCCCTTGCTGTACTCAAGAAGACCTGTCCATTGCAGCAGAATTGATATCCTAAAATCACCTTGGTAATGCTTGTCTGTGAAGGGCTCTTCCCCATACCTACCTACTTCCTCTCTGCCTTATCAGTCATTTCCCCTACTCATTTCATCCCCTAACACCTATCACTTCTCTATCATCTGAGAGCAGAATAGGCACATAGTACTCCATCCTGCTTTCTCAGTTACCTTCCTTTTCCCACCCTGAACCACTTCCATTTCCCATTATCTTCCCCTTGCCTACTGTTTCCACCCATCACTACCTTTCTGTGCCTTCCCTCCCTTGTGTGGTTAACACCTCATTTATCTACTGTCACTCTCAATGCCATCAAATATCTACTGCAACTCCTTCCCCCATGCATGTCCTATATTTCACTCCCTCATATAAACAGACACCTCTATCTTGCCATCTCACCAAGTTCAAACCTCCAATGTCTTGAGGGCATATCCTGACACATCTTTACCACCATCTCTTTCACCATCACTCTTTTTATTTTACTCTCTGACTCACCTGCTCTCTTTATAATATTCTCTAACTCACCCTTCTTTCTTTTCCAACTGGGGTATCCATGTCTACTCTACAACAAGACACCTCTCTCTGTCCCTCTATACTTTTCATCTCTCATCAATTGTCACAAAGGCCCTCCCCAATACTATTCTATCCACCCAGCTGAGGGGTTTTGTCTTGCAAGGTACTTGGTGATCTGTTGGTGCTGGTGCCACTTGAAGAGCACCCAGTAATAGCCTGTATAATGGTTGGTATTAGGAAGGGCATCCAACCTTAGAAACCATGTCAAAGCTGACAGAGTTTGGTGTGGCTCCTGGCCCTACTAGCTCCTGTCAAACCATCCACCCCATGCCACCATGGAAAACATATGTTAATTGATGATATTAATGAGATATTGATAAATCTAGGCAGATACACACACACACCTCTTTCAGTTACTGTCTATTAAATTTGCTTACAAGACCTTGGTCATCATAGGGCTAGGTGCTTCACAGTGGAACTAAACCTGTTGGGAAGCAAGTTTGTTAACTATACAGCTACAACCTTGCCTGTAGTTAACTGCATAAATGTGCATTTATTACTTTCCAGTTTCACACAATCTTTTGTTAAATTTTTATACAAAATACTATTTTCTTGCCAACCATTATAATAGTTGAAACATCTTGTTAGCAAATTTTCGCTGTTTTATTATTTCTCCTGTTGTGTGTTTACTCTTAGAAGCAAAATAATTAGAATAATTAGCTATTTAAAATATTTCAGTGGCAAAATATTAATTTGTGATTATAGATGTTGCTAATTGATAATTCTAATCAAGCATAACACATTATTGAGTTAGCAACTTAAGTTAGTAAATGGATAACTGTGACAGGACAAATTTGTCAGGAGACAGCCAATTAAAATGTCATTTATACAATTTTGTTAGTTTTCTAATCTTATCTCTTTAGCCTTTTTTTGTTTTACCTATCTTGTTTGTTAAGCAGTTATATGCCCTAGCAGTGGGCACAAGCATGATTGATGGGTTAAGAAGTTCACTTCACAATTATTTGGTCTCATTGCATGATTCTTTGGGCAGGTTATCTTTTATCATGGCTTTGGATTGACACAAGCTTTATGGGTGAAACTGAGTTTACAGAAACTGCACAGAAGCCTTTAAGATGATCTGTAACATCTCACTGAAAGAACCAGCTTTGTCATAGTGCCACACTGGTCTTGTATGGAGACTATGTTACAGTACTCAGCTACTTGCAATGCCAGAAACAAGTAGTCCAGTTGATCATGCTATTAAATTACTTATCGTTGAAACCAACATCGTTATTATCATCATTTTAACATCTACTTTTGCATGCTTGCATGGCTTGAACAGTTTATTGAGGCAGATTTTCTATGGCTGGATGCCCTTTCCTGTTATTGACCCGTACCTGTTTCCAAGTAAGGTAATATTTTAACCATGACCAGACATGCTTGCACAAATTATTACAAAGGAACAACATTGCTTGGCACTCACATACATATACATACTTGCTCACTCTTAAACACATACATGCATCATAATTTAATGTCATCCTTCCATGCTGGTATAGGTTGGACAATTTGACAGGAGCTGGTAAGTCAGGAGACTGCACCAAGTTCTTATATATATGTACACATATGTATACAAAGGTCTTCTTTCAATTTCTGTCTACCAAGTCCATTCACAAGGTTTTGGTCAGCTCATGGCTATAGTAAAAGACACTTGCCTTAGGTACTATAGAGAGAGACTGAACCTGAAGCTATGTGGCAAACTTTTTAACCACACAGCTATGCCTGTGCTTTTGGATAAAAATAATGTTGTAACTGACTGAAAATAAGAATTTTGAAGGAAGATTTAATGTTGTACTATGTAGAAGCTTTTTTGTTAAGAAATGTATTTTAAACAATAAATATCAGCAACTGTGTAACTTTCATAAGACTAATGCATTTGCTGCAGTCAACAACTTTAGATTTTATTTAATTTTTTTCTCCACTTCTTATAATTTTTTAAACTCAATAATACTTCAAGGAAAGAGCTCTATCATAGATATTAAATACTACACTGCTAGTAGTTGCCAAATAGTGTTGATAAGTGTATGCATTTAAAGGTATTGTAAATAAAATGTAAAATGTAAATGCCTCTTAAAGGTAGAGTAGCTTAAAGGCTATAGTTTAACATGAAACAGATGTTACCTACAATAGACAGGATGCTGATCTATTGTAGGTAATATTCTTATATGATCTGGTACCAATTGCTATCAGCTAGATGAGCTAGAGCCATACACTTGCAGTAAGATATAAACTCAAGAGCTATGAACACTTCAACATCTTAACTGTGTTACCTCTACTGCTGCAATAGTAATGCATCATATAGCAGTGACCTATTTATCATCACTTGGGGAGTCAACCCTTCTGCTATGAAGGGCCCTGCTGAGAAATATTTGAATCCATCTCTTCTCGATGCATAGAAACATTGTAAAATTTATGAACTTTGTTAACTAATTAGTATTATGTGCAGAGTTGTGGAGTTGGAACCAGTAAAAATGTTCTGACTCCAATTAAAAGTAAAATGTTACAATTTCAAATTTCCTAGATACTAACTTGAAAATCAAATCAGAGAAGTAAGAGCTTCTATGATGGAAAATCTACAAGAAGCAATTTTGTTTCTCAGAACAAGATGTTAGTAAATTTTGGATTAAACTGTGAAACAATAGATACAATGATTTTTTTTTCTTATTTAATCTTGCAGGCATAAACTTTTAAAGCTTCTTCTCTATACGTAATCTTTCATATTTTTCTATAATCTTATATTTGGGCAATGCTTTAATCAAGAGAAGGAAGGGTTATATACATTATTTACAATGGATGGATAGGTGTCCTCACCTTGTTTGTTGTTACCACAATGTTTTGGCTGATGTACTCTCCAGCCTTCATCAAGTGTTCTGATGGAATTTTGAACCCAACCCTTTATTCGTCTTATGGGGTACACTGTTCTCATTCTTAAGGTATATTGCTGATATTATTTTTCAAGTCCCTGCCTAGGATTTAACTTTGAATCTGAGAGTTAGTAGCCTACACTCTTATCCACTACACTATATACCTGCGTGGATGAGAGTGTGGACTCAGCAACATACCTTAGGAATGAGAACAGTGTACCTCATTAGTCAAATAAGGGGTTGGGTTCGAAATTCCACCAGAATACCTGATGAAGGCTGGAGAGTACATCAGCCGAAATGTGATAACAACAAACAAGGTGAGGACAACCTATCCATCCATTGTAAATAATGTACATAATTCCTCATCTCAAAAATATAGAATGGTAAGGGTTATATATTTGATTTCTGAAAAGTGTTTAAATGGTCATCTTTAAGTTGCTTCAGGTGTTAAGCCTTTTTTGTACCTGATTATTTTGTATTTTTACAGTTTATTATTTTTATGTCTTTTTTACTTGGTAGCTTTTGATAAACACAGCCTCTTTCTTAATTCTATAAGTTTTGTCTTATCCTGTAATTATTTCCAAGTTCTTTAGCATTTATCATCCTGTTGAAAGTTTTCTAAATCAGTCTTTCTAAAAGTTTTTAAAATCAGTCTTGTGCTGATTGCAGAAATACCTAAAGGCAGTGTTTGTTTATAGTCTCTTTACTTGTAGTCAGATTATTGCAAATTAGCAGTTTGCAGAAAAGGATTAGTGGTTTCTTTTTTTTTATGTAAATATCTGTTTGTACTAATAATAATGTTGTGCATGTGTGGTTATTAATTAATTACTAAATGATGAATCAAAACTGATATACTCAAAATGCTGATGAAAAGGATGTTAATTTAAATGCAATTAGGGAAAGATACATGGATACATAAAAATCACAAATGAAAGGTTTTTCCTTGACATTTTTACATATTTTTCATTATGAAATTTACAGGGAAGCTGAGTTTCACCCTTCCAAGCATGCACACCAGTTTTTGTGTTGGGGAAAGAAAGTGTTCAGTAACACAGAGATCAATTTTAATAATGGTACTTACAGAATGTAAAGAAATGATAGATAAAAGGATTAAAGTTTTCTCCTTTAGATTAAAGGGTTCATAGCCTCATTTAAAACAAATGTAAACAAACTTTTAAAACAAATGTAAGCAAAGATGGTTTGATTTTTGGTTTCATGCAGTATAGAACTGACTGACTGGTACGGTGCTTTGCAGGTTCATGTTGTACATGGTATTAGATTTTAGTCAATAATGACAAATATCAAGCAATGCAAGTGAGAAGTTAGGTAAAATATGTATGGTGATGCCTATAAATAAAGACAAAACAACATACTGTATTACCTTATATATGTTTTTGTTGTTTAATGTTTCTATTCAATGTTAAGAAAGATTCTCCTTAATACACTAGAACAGGCTTCTTATAATAGTACTTTTTCTCTGAATTCTTGAATTATTTTCCTAGTTTATATTTGATAAGAGGTATCTTTCCTGAAATATAATAAATGTTTTAACCTGTGTAAGATAATACAATATCTTATCTTTGACTTTATTTATTGGTATCACCCCACATATCTTGCCTAAGTTCTTATCTGTATTGCTTAATTTATATCATTTACTCATTACAACGCTTCAAGCAAATTACGATACACTTTTAATTATATAAAAAAAGCCACACCAGTGGAGCTGAAACTTTCAAACCCAAACTATAATAAGTTAGGATATTAAGAAGCAGCCTGATGATTCACATTTGCCATATATGTTGTGTGTTTTCAATTAGCATGGGAAATATATGATTAAATTAATTACAAACAGAGGATTTTGTGGTACCATTAATTGAAGACTCAGAATCTAAGACTTTGTGTACCGACTCCTCAGTCTTTTTCTGACACAGAATTTAGTACATAACAGCTACAATGTAAAGCTCTAAAATTGTCAAACAAATTTTGATAATGGAATGAATTAAGTAGTAGTTTTGTTAATTATGTGTATTTTAACTGTATTTGCTTTGCTAATAATACAGGCAGTGCAAGATGTGATTAATAATAGTTTGAAATTTTTTCTTGAAACTACAGAAGCAAAGCTACTACAAAACATCAGTGTAAGTGTAGGAGTAAAAAGGTAAGAGCAGAAAGTGTCAGTAGTTGCTAGCCAGTATTGATAGGCAATTAAGTTTCATTTATAAAATTAATAATATTTTGTGTTAATAACAAACTTTATTGATTAATGTAATATAGTTACAGCTAGTTTCCGAAAAAAGGGATGAATTTTTACACGTTTGTGCATGTTTCAAAGTTTAACTATATTTTATAAGTGACTGAATTAACCTTTTTTTCTTTTTTACCATTTATAAGTTTGAGGCCATGTATTTAATCAGTCACAAGTAAATTTCCAAGAAGATCTGTCATGATACCTAGGTGAAGCAACTTCTGCTCACATACACAACACTTAACTTTCAATACTCATGAAACCTAAACCTTATTCATTGGGCTGTTGTTATACCTCATTTGAGGAGTTTGATTAAAAAAACCAAGATGCAATCTAATTATTACACTTTTAATGGTTTAGTTTGGAGTTAAGGATTATGCCCATGGTTTTGCACCACGACTGGTGAGACTGATGTGGATAATGCTTCAAGAAAAACATGGCCATAGAGGTATTCCAGAGGGCTGATGTTTTGGAGAAGGACCAGGTAAAATAGTGTTGAAATTGGGGTGGAGTGGGCATGATCACAATACAGGTGTGAGAGGAGGAAAGGTGAGTCAGAAGTACTTGAGTTAAAGTGACATGTGATTAGCTAGCTGTGAGTCAGTAGTTAGATTGTGTTATCAGTCAGGTGGCCTTTGTTTGGGTGTGGTCAAGGATGTGTGTATGTATGGCAGCAACAGCAGCAGCACCACCATCTTAGACATGAGGCATGACTTTATATTATAGATCTTATTTGTTGGAAGTTGAACTATATTTTTTAGTGAAAAGAAGAAGGTCAGGTTTTGCTGTGTTCAAGATGTATGATTACCAAGAGAGATACTTATTGATGTTGAGGTTTAATTTTTGTAGTGACCTTGAGTGTTCTAGTTGCTTGTTCATGTCTAGAGGGAGTGGAGATACAATGTAGTTTTCTTGATCTGTTTATAGGACTGTCTCGATGCTTATTGTGTTTTTTTTCAATACTGAGAAAAACTCTTGTTATTAGTCTGTTATAGAACACTATCAGGGTCTCTGTTCATGGAATCACTGCAGATTTGGAGTGAGTTATTTAGACTGGATGTGGATGATACTTCAGTGTGGAAGATTAAGGAGGCATGAAGAGTGATGAATATTGTTGGAGGCATGAAGAGTGATGAATATTGTTGGAGGTGACAGCAAGAAAGTTGTTAATGTATAGGAAGAGAAGTGTGGAGGACAAAACCAAATTATGGGAGTGGGGTGCACCATAATTGACAGCATAATTCACAGAAAGCTCTTTACACAGACCATGATGATGCAGTCTGACAGCAATCTTTAAATCCCAGCAACAAAAGACAGACAGAGCCCATGGGCAGTTTAGTCAAGTGAGTTGTTTCTCAATTTTATTAAGCACTAAGTTTATAATTAGTGGATTGAGTAGAATGTTTTTTTTATTCTGGTATTGATTGTCACATAAATTATTGCTTTTTATGAGTTGTTTTATTGTGCTGTTATTTTATTGAAATTGAGACTAGAACAGTAGTAAAACTCAGTGTAAAGGTTCGTTTGTTTCATAAAATAATATGCTTTATATTTATTTATTGAGTTTGAGTTTTTTCGTTTTGGAAACAGTAAAATTTCTCTATCGCCTCATTCATATTTGATATTTCGCAGTTTTTATGTCCCTTTTTTGGGACTGTATTTTGCAACTTTATGAAATTAATACAAGTAGTTGTGTAATAAAATTGTTTTTCATGCTGAGTAGTTATAACCAATTAAAAATAATGGGCTAATTGTTGAGAGTTAGTTTATAGCTTGATGTCCACCATAGTTTATTTCAGCTGAGAGCTGAATGTTCCAAAAACTGTTCACTGGCAGTTATCTGTGATGAAAAATTTAGTTCTCATCTTCCTATTGTACCTAACCTATAAATGGATTCTGTAAGGTCCCAGAAGTTCACTGTTGTAAGTAGTAAAACATGGATAAAAATTGAGAAGTCTTTTGGTGGCTTACTGACTTCAACTCCACCTGTAAGTTAAGCTTGAAGAATCAAAGAAAGATGTATTGCAGCACCATGCTGCTTTATCCTTGATGCACTATGCTGGTCATTAAACTCTTTACTGAACATCCTTTAGTGCTTCTTGCTGAAAAATAATTAGGTGCGGTTTCCATTGAAACTAGTAGCCAAAGATTTAAACTTATGACCTACATCACTGTAACCAAGTACTTAAACCATAATTGTATTACACATTTCATCAATGTTTCAACTTTAGAGTTTATGTTCTGATGTTTTTACTGCACCTTGGCTGAATTTATTTGAAATTATTTTGTCAGTGGTAAATTAGATAAACTTCTATATAAGAAAGTGAAATTAACATAATCATAATCATTTTATTTTAATTATATTTGTGTACAAGAGAAATAGTTTATTAGAATTCACATCAGAAGCATGATTAAATGGTGTTTAATTTAAAACTTAACAAATATTAATTATTTGGTATTCTAAACAAAATGTTCTTAATTTGAGCTTGAGATAATAATACTCCATTAGTAAGATATTGACACAATATTAAACTACTTCACTTTTAATGTTTTATTTTGAATTGATTAATTAACAAAATAATAAAAACATTTCAAATGTTATAATTAAAGTGTCAGGTTAGATCTTGTGGATTATTTGAAAGAATTTAAAAAAAATTAAAAGTCACTGATTTAGCATAATTTTTCAAGGATTTAAGTTGATTCCCAATCTAAATTGTATCGGTTGACTAGGTTTAGAATTTTAATTCTCTCAATATTTGCTTTTTATTGCAGTTTTTTTCTACTTAATTACCTCTATGACTATCATTTCAATTTTTAATGACATTTTTTCCCCTCACAAATAACATTTGATGTGTTTGGTCTGTAGCTATTTCCTTACATTTCTTGAACTTCTGACAAATATTTTTATTATGAACTAGGCTAGAAATAATTTAGATTTTAGGTGGTTAGTTGGCAGTGATGTCAATGTATCAGACAGAATGCTTTGTGGTATTAATCTGACTCTTGAGTTCAAGTATCATTAAGGACAACTTTGGGATCTTTCTCATTGGCTCTCACTTTTCAATTCCTTTAATTTTGTTCCAATTGATTTCAAATTTGGTGTATTTATGTAGTTTTGTATGCTAATTATGGAAGTGAAATTCATTTTTGCCATAAATTAATAAATAAAAAGTTAATAGCTTTTAAAGTTTGCAAATTTTGAGTAATTTTAGCCAATGGAAAGCCACAAACATATTGGTACCAGTTTCCATAGAAACAAGCCAAGGTATAGTCTCCTAACTGAAGAAGGGTGCTACCTGAGCAGTGGGTTTTCAGAGAAGGGTGTTGTGAGACCAAACAAGATTTTCTTTATGCATGCCATGTTGGAATCACAACATAGTAGCAGAATGCATATGTTTGTTGGTTCTTCCAGGAACCACAATTTTCAGTGACTTGATGTTTATGATTTCCAACATAGAACAGTGAACCACAATGTTGAGTTTATAAGCTCAAAAGATGGTGCCCACTTACAAGTGGAAAGCACTTGGGCCTCTGTAAAAGAAGTAATAAACAATGCTGTGGCACCCACCATTCTATGGTTGACTTGTATCTGTGATTTCATGTGGTGTAAGAAATAGGAAAATTGTAATTTGTTTGACAAACTCCTAGGGTACATTGAAAATTTTTGTTTTTTAATTTTCACAACAAAGTATTTATTATTTACATGAACTAAACTACAGTTTGTTTGTTTTTTTCATAATTTAATGGTTATTTTTTATTCTTCTGTAATTTTTGTAATAAAAAAAAAAAAATTGAGGGTTTTTTTCCTTTTGATATTGTTTACATGCTTATTTCAACATTCCACAAGACTTTATTCATTAATACTGATTAAACATCTGTTGTTCAATGTTTTGTCATCATAATGTTGTCATTAAGCACAAAATGCCAGCTTCCAAATCTTGTTTTCCAATTGGGTAAAAATAATAAAACTTCAAAACTCTGTAACATTTTCCTAAAACGAATAACGTCAGATTCATTGTGAAAAATTACATCAGTGTACTAAATTTGAAAATTCCAAAAAGTGTGCGCCAAATAGAAAAGATCCCAATTTTTCCTTTTGTCCTTTTAGTGAGGGTCATTAAAAAAAGTATCAGTCCAAGGTGGTGGACTGGTGGAACTGTAAGAATGTCGAATAGGATGCCTTGTAGTATTTGTTCCAGTTGGTTGCATCTTCAGTTCAAATTCCATCATGGCTTACTCTATCATCAGGTTTAATACCACCACTTGGTTTCTGGGGTGCCTGTTGGGGAATACAGTCTGTTGCATGCATTTGGGTTAAACTTCCTCTCTATCGCCAGTCTCAAATGCCTTAAACAGGTCATGGGCAGTGCCTTCCATCATGACTTAAAGATATATATAAAATAGATAACAAAAAAAACAAACAACAAAAAAAAAGCTTGTTGGAATTTCATACTTAATACAACTGGCCATTATGCTAGCAATGACCATACTACCAAAGTAAGATCTAACTTTTTCAAGTGACCTTGTTTTTTTGTTATTGATGCCTTATACTGTCAGTAATATTTAACCTGTTGTTGTATGATAACAAAATATATGTGATGTGATAAAGGCCTTTTCAGAATATTTTAAAACATTTTGTTCATTCTTAGGCTTATCAAGCATAAAATTGAATAAAATATAATGCTTAGAATTGAAATAGACACAGATAAACAAGCAGTGAGGAAAATGATCAACTTGGAATGGATGATACAAAATTCAGTATATCAGTGTGTGTGTGTAGGCTCACACACACACACACACACATACACATGATCATTTAAAAACATGGTCTTATGATAGAATGAAACTTAGGGCATACCTGAATTCCAGGTAACACAATGCCAGCATTGAATTGATTACTATTTCAGATTCATGAAATTCATTTGACTTATTATTCAGAGAAAAATAGTCCATAACTGTCTAAAATATACTTCCAAGTTTACACATTAAACAATCTGATAAGATCTCACCTGTAACCACCTCTGATTCTATGGTATAAAACTATCTGCTTTAAAGTGTTAATAATTAAAACCTTTCATCATTTTGTGTTAACATTTAGTTATGTTTCTTAAATCAATTTGATAATATAGCAATAACTGAAAAAGTTGTTTTAAATTCCTTGAAGTATTTGATTGCTTTCAAAATTAACTGAAATGCACAATGTATTTAATTAGAAATCTGGTTATGAAAGAATTATGATAATTTGCATATTAGTGTTAGTTTAATGACTATAAAAAAAGAAATTACCAATAATATTCTTGCAATACACAATATCTAGAATATTCATTTAGTAAAATATATTCATATGATTAGCAACAGATTTAAGAAGTATCAAACTGATTGGAGCTTTAGTTTCACTCATCTTGCTGTGATGCATAGAGACACAGATCATAGCTGCATGATATCTCAAGGGAAGAGTTCTGATCAAAGAACACCGTTATAACCAGCTGAAAGTTTTTTTGTTAATGATTTTTTTCAACAATTTTGTTGGAGTTTCATGTTTTAAGTATGGAAGCTTATTCTGTGGAAAAAAAAATTCTCAAAATTTGATTTTTTCTTGTGTTTGTGAAGGTGGGGGGCATTACCTTGTATTTTATATACAAGTTAATGAGAGAGACTAGACAATTTGTCTCTAAATGTTTTAATGCAGACTTTATTTCTGCCCTCTTGGGTGTGGATCAAAAGACAGTGTTGTAATTCTATTTTTGTGTTTGGTTTTCTTATAGAAAATGTTTTTCCTACACACACTCACACACAAAATAAAAGAAACTTCCGTAATTTGTTTATGCACGATAAAAAAGAAGCAAAAGAGACTTTGATAATTTCTATACACACAACAAAAGCTTTCATATGTATAAACACATGCTCTCTCTCTCTCTCTCTCTCTCTCTCTCTCTCTCTCACACACACACACATACACGCGTGCGCACACACAAATTGAAAGATATAATTTGTGTGGGCTCTGCATAAGTTTTTCATTTTTTTGTTTGAAAATTTTGAAATTTAATAAAAATAAATTTTGCTGAATGCTACTGCGTCCTACTGCATGGCTGTGAGATATACGGATGGCTATGTGGTTAAGAAACTTGCTTCCCAACCATTTGGTTTTGGGCTTGACCTGTTGTTGTATACATGCATGTGTGTGTGTCCATCTCCTTGTCCTGGCATAGTGTTTGTTTCCAGTCTTCTGTAGAAAATATGTCTGTCCATGGGGGAAATTTTACCTTCCCTGGAAACAGGTGAGGTTTGGTGACAGGAAGGGCATCCAACTGTAGAATATCTGCCTCAACAAATTCTGTTGGACCCATACAAGCATAAGAAAGTGGATGTTAAAATGATAGTAATTGTGATGAAATCAAAAGTGTTGAAATAAGTTAAACAGTGAAAAATGGAGAACTTAAGGAAAAAAAAAAAATGAAATTAAAAAATTTTTTTTTTTACACAGAATTGTAATGTTTCATCTTAAAAGCATAAATCCAAAGAAATTGGTGTACAAAAGCCATTAAACAATGTTACAGGTGGTTATATGAAGTGCTTTGATCAGAAGGCACTGTTTAAAGCTTAAATCAACTTCTTAAAAAAACAAAAGGAGTAAATTGGCTTGGGACAAGACATCTTATGACCAAGGAAAATTGATCATAATTAAGATTCATAATTTTTATATTTCCATTTTGGTTTAGGTAATTTATTTTGGAACTAACTTTTAGCTTTCAAGAGTAGTGTTTCACTAAAAATTTTTCCTCAATTTCAAATTTCACCATTTTCTTCAGAAGTTATGTTTTTAGTTTGTGTAAGATGTTGTTATCCCTTTTTGTTACTATATTCCTGTTGAAAAAAAACTGCTTTTGTTTCTATTAATTTTGAAAATATTGATACATTGAATTAAATTACTTTGTCATTATTAAGCTTGATGTTTGGAGCATTAATTAACATGGAATTTTGGAAGAAGGTTTTAATTTAGATTACTTTAAAACAAGAAGTTTATATCATATAACCAGGGATGGTCTCAGGTGGGTTGATATCAAGAGTTAACACTGTACTTTTAAAATCTTTTAAGCATGATTTCTTGTAATACTCAATGAAGCATTAAGCAGAGATTGTTTCATTTAGATAAGCAAAACTAATATTTAAGCTGAATAATAGAAAGTATTGTCTAGTTTTAGAGCACTATTTTTTTTAATGTTTTTAGCTTCTGTGGTGATGTTTTTAAAGTGCCTTATAATTAGTTTTAATGGCTGTAATTGGATTCACTAGTGCCACATTACTTAACAGTAATGATAATAATAATAATCCTTCTGTAGACACAAGGCATGACATTTTGAGGGTAGGGGCTAATCTATTACAGTGTTCAACTGGTACTTATTTTGTCAATCCCAGATGGATGAAAGGCAAAGTCAACCTGAGTAGAATTTGAACTCAGAATGTTAAGACAGATAAAATGCCATTAAGCATTTTGTCTGGTGTGCTAACAATTCTGTCAGCTCACTGCCTTCTTAATAATAATAATAATAATAATGTCTGTTAATGCTGTTGAGGAATTCTTGTCAAGATAAATATTTAAGATGATGATGATGATGTATGATGATTATTATACCTTGAAGAATTAAAACAGTTGTCAAGTGCATGCAGAAGATATGGCAAGTGAACTTTGTCAACTATCTCAATCATTAATCAGGATGCTGAGAAACATAATTTATTAGCAGTAATACTATGTCTGTCCTCTTCCTCTCCCCCCTTTTTTGTTTGAGACTGTTGTACTTCTGTTGGTTTAATTTACATCATATTACACAAGTATTCAGTTTAATCAACTGATGTTGCCATATTCATATTAAAACTTGTTTCCTCACTTCCTTATAGTATTGTGAATTGTCATTGCAAAAAAAAAGAAACAAAAAACCTATTATGTTTTTTGTCTACTTCAACATATTTTTTGTTTTCCTTAATTTATTACACTATGTAATTAACACCAGGCACATTGCATTGATTTCTACTATCAAATACTTTATTGATGATCAATTTAAGTTTTCAAGATTAACTAATGGTATTTTTGTGTATTCTGATAAAAAACAAAATCAAATGTTTACAGCTTTAGTGAAAATTGATGTTTACAATCAATGTGCTACTGTCCACAATATTTCTACTTCAATTTTATTGATTTCTGGACATAGGAGAGGGATTTAGGACAATGGAGTATTTTTTTATTTGTATTTTAAATGTTATTACATTTTGTTAATTGATTTAAATCATATAAACTCTTAGAAAAATTAAAAGGTATAGATATCAGCTTCTTCTGACAAATTATTTGAAGTGTATTACAAGTGACTCAAAGCAAAGTGGCTTTATTTGTACAAATAAGTGTTGGTATACTTTGCTTATTAATTCCTTCACAGTTGAGGTTTTCTTTTAGGTAGCATTGAAAATAAGAAATATTTTATTTGTCCAGTCCCTGTATTTCTGAGGTAAGCAGTGTGTATCCTCCCTTTAATTTTCCTATTTAAGACATTTCTCTCATTTTCTGGTTTTTCATAAACAAAATGTTATTGGTAGCATTCAAACAATCATTCATTTTCAGACATTGCACCCCCCCCCCCAAAAAAAAGTATTATCTAATTCATATCTAAGTTATTCAACTATTTTAAGGCTTTTAAGGTTATCAAATATTATTTTGGGGTTGAAAATTAGTTGTGTTGAGAACTACAAAGGCAAAGAATTATTTTTGTGGTATTGGTTAATGTACCTGAAGAATGAGTGCTTGGTCATCCTAAAGTTGTGTTCACCAACTATTATTTACTAAAAGTTCAAATGTTAGTATTGTAAATATCAATACAGCAACAATCACTTTGTTAATTAAAAATACTGTGACTAATGAAGCTCATTGTATCATTGAAAGGTTTATGAACAATGGATACTTGTTTCAAGCAAAAATATTAGATTATCTAGATTTTTCAAGATTTTTTTAATTTAATTTCTCATCAAAAGTGAATATTGTCTGTTTTAACTTTTTGCCTTTAATGCCAATTTAACCTATTTCTTCCTCTATGACATAGGTATGAAAAGTACTCACCTTTTGTTGTATGTTTTCTATTCACTTGATATCATTTTAGAATCTTTGTAGCTGAGTTTGAATCTTCAGTTCAAGACAAATCTTTTTTTAAAAAAAGTGCAATTTATTCAGACTCATTTCGGCCAGTATGAAAAATTTTACAAGATTCAGTAAACCAGACTACATTTATTATTCAATGCCGCCATAGGTTTCTCGTTCTTAAACTTGACTATTAAATGATCTTTCAGTAATATTGTCTAAGTTATGATGATTTCATTCGATCTCAGCATCCCCCACCCCTATTTTCTAATCATTTTAAGTGTATTCATAGAATACCATTTATAAGCAAGTTGAAGGAAATTTTATCTTTGATAATAATCTTTAGTATAAGAGACTTAATAGATATCCTGATTGGCTTGTAGTGTTTTATTGTCCATTGAGGAGTTTGGTTTTAAGTTTTATTGCTAACTTTTAAAATCAAATTTATTGCTATAATGTATGGGATGGTTTGTGAACTTTATTTCCTTTGATCTGTTTTCTTGTTTTTTAACATAGACTTTTAACATAGGACTGATACAGCCTCTTTAAAAAATTTTGGAGTGAGTTCTCATACAACCCACCCAATTGGATACTTATCCATGATGTGTTTCAATGAAAGAGTACTGAAATATTTTGAGCACAATTAGGTGGGTTTTTTTTTTTTTTCTAGCATTTGCATTTTGTATTTTTCTTTGTATCCATTTCTTCTCTATAGTATAGGAGAAGGGTATAGTTTTTGTAAACTTGGATTTGTGCATACTGTTAAAGTATTTTCCCTTTATCTTTGTTGTTGCCAGTGGTTATTGTTTTACGTTCACTATCCATGCTGACATGGGTTGGACATATCTGCTCACCTACACACGAGTGCTCCATCTCACTTCTTTCATTTTGCTTGGTTTCTACAACTGGATGTTCTTCTTGACACTAACCACTTCAGTGCACTGGGTGTGTTTTTTGTGCCATCAGTACAAAAGATATCATTTGTTGATAACATTAAAGAGTCCTCACGTCACAGTTTACAGAGTGTACTAGGTATGTTTTTTTTGTGACACCAGCATTAGAGAGATAGCCATGTTCTCACCATGATTAAAGGGCTCTCACAACTCTATATGCCTGCATGTTCACACACGTGCACATGTATGTGACGTATTCATGTGATTTCAGGTTCGAAATATACTGTGCTATACTTTGATACTTTCTACTCTACCCTTGGGTTGACCCAAGTTTGTAATTTGAGTTGATGTAAATTGTGTGAAAGACCGTTTCTGTCTACCCAATTCAGTTGATATAGGATTTCCTGTTCTTGGCTGGCTTGACTTTTGACCTGTCACTTGATTTAATAGCACAGTTTGGCCCTTATGTACTTTTAGGTATGGCTACTTTGTTGCTAGCTTATGAACTAGATCTTGGGTTTGAGAGGATTAAATAACTTGATGTTATGTGCCCTGCTGCAGTAAGTCCTGATGAATCATGTTTTTTTTCCTTCCTTTTTCTTACCAGTTTTGGGGGCCTTGCAAATAAATATACCATGGGTATTACATTTCAGTCCTGTCTTAAGCATGGACACATTGGACAGTTGCTAATCTATGTAAGTTGTAGTTGTATATATAGTGATTTCAATGCATTGCTTTACCCAGGGACCTATAATGCTAAGACAGTCCCTACTACTACCCCTTCTTGACTCAAATTATAAAGATACAAAACTCTTTTTATTTAATCCTCACTGGTTGTTTATTTTCCGACTGTTCTTATGAAGTTTCTCTTTGGAATTGGAATAGTCTGGCTTTTTGGTGTCAGGCTTCAGTTTGTTACTCGAATGTATTTATTTGTATGTTCTACTTTGTGTTATGTTTTGCTATTATCATTGATTTTTACAATCAATTTTTCAAGTTTATTCTATAGGGTGACTGTATCTCTTTGTCTAATTTTGTTGAACTTTTCTATTTCATTGGTTATATTGAACTCTTATATTACATTGGTTATATGCAGTTTATTTATAGATTTGCAGTTGTTA
Organism: Octopus bimaculoides; assembly: GCF_046866305.1. NCBI lineage: Eukaryota > Metazoa > Mollusca > Cephalopoda > Octopoda > Octopodidae > Octopus > Octopus bimaculoides. The sequence goes on from NC_142929.1 coordinate 79,391,028, forward strand.
ATAGAATTTAAAATTTTTTTTCATTTAGTAATATTAGTGATAGATTATGATTGCTTGTTTTGTATTTTGCCTTCTATTTAAAGAGAGTTTTCGTAATAATTTTTGCCTTTTGTATCTGGATTTTTTTGTTCATGTGGTAGAGGTTATATATATTTTTTTCTTTTCCTGAGCATAGAGTTAGTTGTTGCATTTAATGTGTTAAAATATTTTAGCATTGTTGTATGGTCTGCCAGTTTATTTGAATATCTTTTGTTAACTAACATATTTTTCTATTAATCTCTTCATATGGTGCTGCTTTTGTAGAGAAGAATCTAAGGGTTCCATTTTTGTAACCAAAATATTTTATTTATTCAAACATTTATTAGTTTGTGTTTGTGTGTGTGTACATATTACATATGTATTTTCTAATTGGCGTAATTATATTATCTACTAATGGAGTTATTGGACGATCCAAATCTTGATAAAGACTTTTTTTTTAATATATTTCTCATGCAGAATACTTCGAATATAGGTTTGCTTGTTTGGAAAATAAAACAAAAACTGTTCCACACACATACACCTTATTGCTTTAAACTGCATTAGACATTGTTTTTGTAAAAAATATAAAAGTACTGGTGAATGCTTGAATATCTAAACTTCTAAAAGTATTATCTTTTTGTAGGATATTATATGTATCCAAAATAGACATTAAAGATAAAATATTTCTTTACCAGCTTCTTACTTGAATTTAAGCTTTTCTGAATTTTATATTTATTCTATCTCTGTTAGTTTCGGTAATCCTTTAATTTGATCTTGCATGATTTGTTTGTGAAATTTAGTGTCATGACAGAATGCACCCAGTACATTTTGTAAGATGATTAATGTTAGGAAGGGCATCCAGCTATAGAAACTATGCTGAAAATGGAGCTTAGAAGTGAGACATAATCCTCCAATCCATCTTTGAGGGTAGTAACTCCAGACAGGAATTAAGTTTGAAAATAGCAATTCTTTTGACCTATGCCAGCACAGAAAGCTGATGTAGAAATGATGGTGGTGATAGTGGGAGTGGCTGATAACAATTTCAAAATCTGATCAGAAATTAGTTCATACACTAAATTTTTACATTACAATAACATATATTCAAGTGCTCTTTTTGATCAAATAGAGATCGCATAACCAAAATCTGGTAAAAAGAAAAAACTAAAAAAAGATAGATAAATTGTAAAACATAAATGAATATCTAAAATCTCCTCTCACAATGATCAAAATCAGTTTTTAGACATTCTTTCATGTTGTGCACTTACAGTTCTTTTAAGTGTTAGATGTTTTAGTTAAATAATAATGCTATAACACATACACACACATATATACATACATATATGCACACACACATGTACACTCACTTGAATTTTATATTGTCAAGAAGCTGTGTATATTGAAGGCATTTTTCATTTTAATCTATGGAATTATGTTCTTTTGGTGTTTTGACCTATGATTATTGTACAAACAAAGTCTCATTTATTTTAAGAGTCAAAATTTAAACTTGTGGAAAGAAAGCTAGCTGAACTTTTTACAGCTAAGCATTATTCTACGTAAGTAGTTGGAATTTGAGAGTGAATTTCAATCATTTTGCCTTAATTTTATGTTTTAGAGAGGTATGAATGTTTTTGATTAATTTCCATCTATAACAGCCGGTGACTTTGGTTCAGTGTTGCAGATATGAGCAGTATATGATAGCTTATATATTTAACTTGAAATATTTTTTTTTAGATTTAGGAAGACATTTTCCTGTAGGTGGTGACTTGGCAGAGTCATTAAAGTTCTCAGTGGGATGCATTGTACTGCTTGCTCTCTGAGTTTAAATCCAATCTTAGTCAACTTTGCCTTTCATCCTTTTGCGGGTTCAATAAAAAGAAATGTACCAGTCCACAGTGGTGGATTGGTGGAACTTTTAGAGGCAAGACAGGAGTGCCTGCGATGTCACTGGTGTTCAGTCTTATTGGTCCAAGTAAGCAGCCTTTCCTTTGGATAAACATTAGTGGCATGGAAAGGGGAGACTTGCATGGATGGGTAACTGTTATGCTTCCTTAAATAATTTGGGCCAAGTCTGCACATACAGGGGTTGGACAAAATAATGGAAACACCTTAAAATAACCAACAAATTTATTTTAATATGGAGTAGCACCACCTTTGGCACTAATTACAGCTTGGATTCCATGAGGTATGGACTTGTACAAAGTTTGAATTGATTCCGAAGGAATTTTTGTCCATTCTTCAGCTAAAACAGTCTCCAGTTCTTGTAGTGATGATGATGGAGGATATTGACTCGTTACTTGTTTTTCTAAAACACACCATAAATGTTCAATAATATTGAAATCTGGGGACTGTGTTGGCCAGATAAGATGTTCAGCTTCACTAGAATGTTCCTCGTGCCATTCAGTAACAACTTTAGCTGCGTGAATTGGTGCATTATCATCCTGAGAGATTGTGTTTCCCCCCAGAAACAGTTCCATAACTATAGAATGAATTTGATCAGATAAAATGCTTCAATAGTCTTGACTGTTAATTCTGCCATGAAAGGAAACCATTGGGCCGGCAGATTTCCAAGATACAGCCCCACCAGATCATCATGGATACTCCTCCATGTTTAACAGTTGGAAGAAGGCAGTCTGAGTCAAATGCTTCTTTTGGCTGTCTCCACACGTATACTCAGCCGTTGGTCGAAAATTAGGTGAAGGATGACTTGTCTGAGAAAATAACATTCTTCCACTGTTCTAGGGACCATTTCTGTAGGTTTTTACTCCACTCTAAATGCTTTGCAGCGTTTGTTTTTGAAAGTAGTGGTTTTCTGATTGCATCCCTCCTGTGAAATCTGGCTTTGTGCAGCTTCCAGCAAACAGTTTGTGTGGAAACAGGGTTCTTGAGGTGGTCATTAAGTTCTTCAGTAATTTTAGGAGCTGTACTTTTGTGATCCTTTCTAACAATTCATGTAAGAGTCCGACGGTCTCTTTCTGAAAATTTTGGTTTTCTTCCGGAGTTTTGTTTTAATGAGGAGGTTTTTCCCTCTTTCTCAAAGGCTGTCATTACTTTTGAGACAGTACTTCTTGACACACCAAACATTTTGGCTGTTTTCGTTACGCTAGCTCCTGCCATACGAGCACCAACAATTGATCTCTTTGAAGTCCGATAGATCTGTCATTTTAATGACTTTTAAATATCTTTTCCTGATGATATCTGAAAAGAAACAGCAATTTTAGCAAAACATATTAAGCAACACTAATAATAAATCAAAAAACATAAAAATAAACAAGCTTTTGATAGTTTTATAGATATTTCAAAATTATGATGCTATGATGCTAGGTGTTTCCATTATTTTGTCCAACCACTGTATGTATGTTCAAGATTGGTAGATGGAGTCCCTACATACAGGTTACATTATATTTTTCTAAGTTGTTTTTGAGGTTAATCTTTTTTTAAAAAGAAAAAAAAAACCCAAAATATTTATAGTAAATATTGTCATTATTTCATATTGTCTCTGACTTTAATTTTGAAATGAAAAAGAAAAAAAAAATTCAAATTCATTGAAGAGGAATTAGATTCTTTAAAAACATTTTTTTAGGACTGTTCAAAAGAATTTAATTAGGAGAAAGTGTTAAGGTTTGTTTTTGAAGTATACGTTATTAAGCTTTTTAAACTTCAAGCAACATCGTATGCTAACTAAAAACTGTGTTACTATTCTGTGAAGTGGCAAAAAAATCTTAATGCATCATAAGCTATAAGAATTTAATACATTACATAAGGCTGCATTTAAGGTCATGTGTACAAATTATTTATGGTCAAGCTATTTTAGTCATAGTTTTAGCTTACATTATGTAGCTCTGGAAAATTGCAAAACGCTGTTTAAATGGTTTTTTAAGATGAGCTGTAAATTTCCTTTTATGCTGCTAGTTTTAGTAACTCTGAATGTACTGTTAAACAACAGATAAGAATCTGCATTTTCTTTTTATTTATTTCTGCGGCCATGCTGGAGCACTGCCTTTAGTCGAGCAAATCGACCTCAGGACTTATTTTTTGTAAGCCTAGTACTTATTCTATCAGTCTGTTTTGTCGAAGCGCTAAGTTACGGGGATGTAAACACACCAGCATCAGTTGTCAAGTGATGTGGGGACAAACACACACAGACATATTCACACACACACACACACACACATATATATATATATATATATGTATATGTATATATATATATATATATATATATATATATATATATATAAATATGTATATATATACATGTATAGGAAAATGAAGAATAAGGCAGAATGCTAAACTGGAAGCATATTTTAATAAAGATTTCTAACCGGCTTTCATTGCGAAGCAAATTTTCAAGAAGGAAAATGAAAATGTTTTTTACAAACAAGTACAAAATGAAGAAAATAATATATAAAAAAAATAATATATAAAAAAATAAATATACCAATATAATATATTGTCTTTGAGCTTTTGAAGTTCAATGGTAGTTCATGTATATAATGGTTGGAAAAATAAGGATGCATGAGAATTGAGAGTTGTGTTAGGTTTAAAAAAAGGGTTAAAAGTTTGTGTTAAGCAGGAAGTGTGGTGTCAAAACAGGAAGTGTGTGTAAGGGGAGACAAATGTTTTTAGTTGGAGTTATGAACTCTTAAACTTCCTGTTGAAAAAGAGTTCATAACTCCAACTAAAAACATTTGTCTCCCCTTACACACACTTCCTGTTTTGACACTCTCCTTTAGAGAGATTTAGAAATATTAATATTTTTATATATATATATATATATATATATATATATATATATATATATAAATATATATATATATATATATATATATATATGTGTGTGTTTTCAACTTGATCTGTCTTTGTGCTGGTTTGGCTTAACATTTGACTTGTATTTATTTTCACCCTCCAAGCATTAACCCTAGTTTTTTCCCTAAGACATCAACATATGTGTATTTAGGTGTCTGTCTTTACACTGATACCGTTTGAAAAGCTATGTTCTTTGTTTATGTTCGGTAACTTAGCAATGGAATTCAATATTGAATTCGTGTTAAGAACTAAAATAAAAATAAAAATGAAACAATAGAATTATCAATTCCAAAGCACAGTTTTTGTTTTCTTATCTTAATAATAATAATAATTATATATATTTTAAATCGTATATTGTTGGCTTATAAACAATATTTTGACTGGCTGTAGCTTACCCTGTAATCTGCATTTCTGCTTGTTTTTTTTTCTTCTTCATCATTTCACTTTAACTATTCTGATATAACCTGCATGCCATAGTAACACTTATATATGTAAGTATTCATATATGGATACACGCACAGATAGATATACTGTATTACAAAAATTCTTTTCCAAAGAAAAAACAACACTGAAATACAAAATGATGTATATATAAACATTATGGCATTATGAAAAAAGTTTACTGTTTCAAATTAAACTACCTGTCATGGAGAAGTAGAATATATGTCTTCTTGAACAGAAGTAGAAATAGAAAATCAGGAGCCTCAGGTATAATCCATCTTTCAGCTTACATCCATAGACAGATATCATTCAGATGGTTCGTTGTTTGTTGGTACTCTGTCGCTTACAACGTTGAGGGTTGCAGTTGATCCGATCAACGGAACAGCCTGCTCGTGAAATTAACATGCAAGTGGCTGAACACTCCACAGACACGTGTACCCTTAACGTAGTTCTCGGGGAAATTCAGCATGACACAGTGTGACAAGGCTGACCCTTTGAATTACAGGCACAACAGAAACAGGAAGTAAGAGTGAGTGAAAGTTGTGGTGAAAGAGTACAGCAGGGTTCGCCACCATCCCCTGCCGGAGCCTCGTGGAGCTTTAGGTGTTTTCGCTCAATAAACACTTACAACGCTCGGTTTCGATTCCCCCCCGGTTTCAATTCCCCCCATTCCCCCTAATTTATAGAAATGCTATAAATTACCGAGCAAAAACAATACTCTACAACCTACAATTTTACCCAAGCAATGATTACTGCTAACCTCAATCAACTGTAACTGTACAAACACCAGTACAATTCCTTTTCAAGATAACTACCAAGTAAAAGGAAAAGTATAGACGTATTAACTCTATTCTTCCTCTTGCTCATACATTGGCTAATGTGTTAATTCCTTAGAAATTGGAGAGAGAGATAGAGGCTTTCATTTACACCGGTATTCATTCCAGAGTTCAGATAGAAATATGACAATTTAATTTCTCTATGGTCACATAATCTTATCCTTAAGGGCATTGAGTGACTGTACAATATTTCCTGGATTACTCTATTACTTCATCATATGCAAATAGTAATCCCTTCCAACTTAGCTTACATGAGGCCTATAAGATTCTCTTCTCTCAACTTAATTTATTTAACAATCATTCTAAACTTGGTTTTTCTTGCTGACATAAGACTTTCAGGACCCTGAAATATTTTAAGTATATCCTCCTCTCTTTCCCACCATCTGTGTGTATTCTCTACATCCACCAACCATACCATCACCATTTACCATTGATTTCTCTACTCCTTCCTTGTTCTATTTAGAAAGTCATTAAGATTGTCATACATATACACAATTTCTTTAGTTAATTTCATTTATCTTTCCAATATCTTGTTGACACATGTTTTTCTTTTAATCTCCATTTCCCCCACATTTGTTTATATATGTTTGCAAGTTAGTGTATTTGTATTGATAACATTTTGTCTATGAAAGCTTGATTACGTATTTGTATATAAATAAGTTCATCTATATATATATTGTCTGCTTGTGTATATATAATGTTGAGAGTGTATATAAATGTATAAGTATATATTTGCAGATCCATGCCTTTGTATTTAAATGAACTCTTGCAAACACTCTTGCCTATATTTTCTTGTGCTCTTACGTATATTTATATACACTTGTATTGGCTTGGATATGCTTTCACAATGATATTTTTCGTATTGTATGGATCTCTTTTATGGCTTTCTGTGTTGCTGCCAGTTGCTCTTCTCCCTTCATAGTTGCCCATGTCCCACTTGTGTATAAGAGTACAAGTAGTATGGTGCTATTAAAGAGTTAGGCTTGCAGGATTTTATCCAGCTGTTGCTTTGAGCTCATCTTTGAAGCAAATAACTTCTATCCTGCTCTTACTCTGTATGAGATTTTGGTGTTCATGTCTTGGCATATATTTACTGTCTCCAAGTAGATGTACTCCTTCACGCCTTGGATTTCATTGCTTCTTATCACTATTTTGTTTTGTGCTACAGTTTTGGATTGTATGTATTTTGTTTCCATATACACTATATTGAGTTCTACTACTGAACTCAGGGTGTCCAGCTCTGCAGCTGATCCATTTCTGCAATGAGCACAATATCATCAGTGAATCAGAAATGTGTTAGTAGCTTGCTGGTAATACTGATGCCACTTTTCTACTTAATGTCTCTCATGATCATTTCAAGTATGCAGTGATGAGCTTTGGAAAGAATGTATCTCCTAGTTTGATTCCCTTCTTGACAAAAAATTTTATAGGTGACAACAGAGCTATATTGGTGGTAGACACTGATGTCTGTTGCCCTTTGATCTTACAGTTGGCATCATCCTTTTATATGTTTATACCTGCTAATACACCCATTTGTGAATCTGTTTGGAGCATGTATCTACAAATGTATTTCTCCATATATAAGTAGAAGTATAAATGTATCTCCTTCACTCATACAGCTATATATAGAGAGAGAGTTGAGTAAAATTTGGGTGAAATCTTTGTATGTTGTGCAAAGCTCATCCACAGTTAATGGGAAAACTTATGTCACTGGATTTACATCTGGAATTGCATAGTATCTGTAGAGTTTATATAAAGAGATGAATAAGTGAAAATAGATTGAATGACATTCTTTAGTTCATGTCACTTAAATTGTATCTGCACTATATCAACTCACCAATGTGAGTTGATATAATTAACATATTGTGTAATCTACTATCATCCATCAAAGGTGTAAAATGTCATTATGTAGAGCAAATGTAGACTGAGATACAGGGGTCCTAGATAGACAAGCAGAATTTTGCTTTTATTTATTATGGATAATCACTTGAAAAAAAAAACACATTCTACACACTTGATGGATGATAGTGATTATGAAATATGTTATATCATCTTACCAAGGTACAGTGGGTTTCATGCTGCATGCAAACAATTTTAGTGGTATGGGACAAGGAGTGTTGTTCAGTATATTTCCACTTATTCGTCTCTTTACACACACACACACACACACACACACACACACACACACACACACACACACACACACACACACACACACACACACACACACACACACACACACACACACACACACACACACACACACACACACACACACACACACACACACACACACACACACACACACACACACACACACACACACACACACTATGCCTGATCTTTTTTTTTGTGAGTAACACTTTAGCACTTGAAGCTATTTAATTTATTCCAATTTATAAAACTTTTATTTTCTAAATCGTTTGACACAAGCTTGAGTTCTGTTTATTCTTTGTATTTGTCTCAATGCTTAATGAATTAGTTTTCTAAATTATTCAATAGAGTTTCTACTCTCTTGCTGTAACAGCATCTCTCATTAGTTGTTCTGCTTATCTTTTGTAATCTGAAAGTTCATTCTAAATGCTTAACTGATCTTATCTTACGTGTAATAAAATGCAGTGTGTTTCACATCAGTTATGCTGGACAACAAATGGAGTGTGAGTGACGGTTATAGTGCAGGTGTAATGAGATGTTTTGCTCTTGAGTCATCAGTATTTTAATCAAAATGAACTTAAATTTTTGTCAGATTATTGCAAGTTTATTTTATTAATTTCACACACACACATACATTTATAAATATATATGAAATTGATTATTAAACTCCTTTGTTTTAAAGTACTATCACTGTTGTAAAATTTATAAATTCATGTATATGTCTATAGGCACTAGTGTGGCTGTGTGGTAAGAAGCTTGCTTCCCAACCACATGGTTCCAGGTTCAAACCCACTGCGTGACACCTTGGGCAAGTGTCTTCTATTATAGCCTTGGGCTAACCAAAACCTTGTGAGTGGATTTGGTAGATGGGAACTGAAAGAAGCCTGTTATATATATATATATATATATCTTTCTGTCTGACGCCCCACCATTGCTTGACAACCAATGTTGGTGTATTTAAGTCCCCAAAACTTAACGATTTGACAAAAGAGACTGATAGAATAAGTACTAGACTTACAAAGAATAATTCCTGGGCCGATTTCTGTGACTCTAGGCAGTGCTCCAGCATGGCTGCAGTCAAATGACTGAAACAAGTAAAAGAATGAAAGAATATATATATTCTTTCAATTTTTTTTTATTCTAGTCCATTTTTCTATGCTTGCCTTTCTGAAACTAATGCTTCTTCCTTTTTCCAAGTAAAGTTTAATACATTCTCACACACACGTATTTGTATGCACATGGATAAATTTATATATAAATATGTGTGTCTATATATGCTTGTGGTCAGAAGTTTGTTTCCCTACCACATGGTTGTGAGTTCAGTTCCACTGCGTAACACCTTATGTATGTGTAGTCTACTATAGTCCCTTGGCTACCAAAACCTTGTGAGTGGATTTGGTGGACAGAAAGTGAAAGAAGCCTGTTGTATGTATGTATGTGTGTGTATTTCTGTATTTGTCCACTTGACAACCAGTTTGGTTTGTTTATATCCCTATAACTAAGTGGTTCAGCAAAAAGAAACTGCTAGAATAGGTGCCAGGCTGAAAGAATAAGTGGGGTCTTCAAGGCTATGTCCCAGCATGGCCACAGTCTCGTGATTGAAGCAAGTAAAAACCCAGGAAGACATGGAGTGAAGCGATGAAGTGATGACAAATGATTGTAACCTTTGACAATTTGCTGTGCTTGAGTTGACTTGTCAAATCAAGTGAAATCATAGTTGTAGCCAGTGCTAGTGACATATAACAGCACCCATGCCAGTGACCTGTAAAAGTGCCCATGCTAGTGATGTGTAAAAGCACCCACTATACTCTTGGAGTAGTTGGCATTTGGAAGGGCATCCAGTCATGGAAATCAAGCCAAAGTCAGACTGGATCCTGGTGCAGCTCTTTGCTGGCATGGGTTGGATTGTTTGACTGAGGACTGGCAAGCCAGAAGGCGGCACCAGGATCCAATCTGATTTGACAAGGTGCCATTCCTAACGCCAACCACTGTAGTGGATGCTTTTGTATGTCACCGACACGGAAGCCAGTCAGGCGGCACTGGCATCAGCCACGACTATGATTTCACTCAGTTCAACAGGTCTTCACAAGCATAGCATATTGCCTGACAACTGAAGAATGCTTTTAAATGGGCCAGCTATGCGATACTGGCATTGACCATGATCTCACTTGGCTTGATCTCACTTGGCTTGCTGAGTCTTCTCAAGCACAGCATACATATCTCCAAAGGTCTTGGTCACTTGTCATGGCCTCTGTGAGGCCCAACATTCAGAAGTCATACTTCACTACCTCATTCCATGTCTTCCTGGTTCTACCTCTTCCACAGGTTCCTGCCACTATTAGGGTGTGACACTTCTTCACATAGCTGTCCTTATCCATATGCAACACATGACCATACCAGTGCAGTTGTCTCTCTTGCATGCCACATCTAATGCTTCTTATGTCCAACTTTTCTCTTAGGGCACTTACACTCTGTCATGTATGCCCACTGACATTACACATCCAGCAGAGCATACTAGCTTCATTTCTTTCAAGCTTATGCATGTCCTCAGCAATCACTGCTCATGTTTTACTGCCATGTAGCATGGCTGTTCAAACACATGCATCATACAGTCTACCTTTCTTTTTGCGCAAGAGGTCCTTTGTTACCAGTAGTAGTAGGAGCTCTCTGAACTTCGTTCAGGCTATTCTTATTCTAGCAGCTATGCTCTCAGAGCATCCATCCCTACTACTGACTTGGTCACCTAGGTAATGGAAGCTGTCAATTACTTCTAGTTTTTCTCTCTGGCATGTGATGAAATCTGTTTTCTGTACATCTTTGGTGTTTATTGCACCTGTGTATCTGCCACACACAAACTATCTTCCCAATTAACCTTCCTTTGATATTGCTGTACCTCTTATCTGTCCATACCTTACACTGGGTACATCTTATGGAGTTTCTACCTATGCCTTTTCTACATATTAAACTGGGCCATCTCCCTGATAAGATTTGTAATTTGTCTGTCTTCCTACTTACTAACACTTTAGCCTTCCTAGTTACTAAGACTATGGGGATGATAATATTTTTAACTGAGACATTACTACTATATCTGTTCAAGTGCTTCAATTCTGTGTATGCACATATATTTACTCAATTGCTGACATCAGTGGTTTCTCCCATTGTTTTGACGCACCATTTTCTATCATTAATAGAACTGTCAGCATTTATGCTGACATGTTTATGCTAGTATATATATAATGTCTATGTTTATGGAGATGTTTCCCTTAAGGGTGTGTGTTTGTATGTACCATTTTTAGAGCACTGAGCAGTCTTTGGTCTCAATGGTAAAGTGGTTGTGGAACATGTTGAGAAATGTGGGTCAAGAGGACACTTTAGTCTTGTCTCATCAAGGACATAGCAACCTTTATTAAAATAGATAAAATGCATCTAGTACACTCTGGAAAGTGGTTGATGACATGAAGGGTATTCAACTATAGAAAGCAAGCCCAAAATGAAATATATGAGCATCAGCTTCAAAATATTCAGAGGTTTCCCTTGAAGTAGCTTCTATTACCTAGGTGTAGAGAATGTGTGGAAGGTTGATAAGAAAGATATTCTCTAGTGGGTGTGTAATGTGAGTGTACATGAACAACAGACCACAAATGAGCTGAGAGCAAATTCGAATATAAGAGGAATCAGATATAATGCACAAAAGAGGTGACTGCACCAGTACTGGGCCAATCAAATAGAAGGAACATGGAATTGCATGTATATCTATATATCTGGCTATGCTCCCATATCTGGATTGAAGCATAGATGTAAGCGTTTTGGATATGTTAGTGCTAGTATATAAATGTATCTCCCTTTTCCTCCTCTCTCTCCATATGTGCGTGCACAATATTTGTTAATGTGTATTTTTGTTTTTGTGTGAGAGGGTGTATGCATGCACAATAGACCAGTAGGTACTCTTTTGTTCTAACAGTTAAGTGGTCAGTGAATGTGTTGTGTGGGCTTGAGAGGACCATTTAGTCTTGTCTCATCAAGGAAATGTCAGCCTCTATTGTTGGTGACACAAAATGCATCAGTTCACTCTGGAAAATGATTGGTGATAGGAAAGGCATTCAGTACAATATTTTTGGTTTAGGTTTTTAATAGAAGCCAAGTCAAAATTGAAATGTGTGAGCACCAGCCTGTGAGGGCAGTAGCTACCGATAAGGACTTGAGCTATGATGATTCATCCAACTCATATCAGTGCTGGTGGTTTTTCCTGGCTGCTGCACCTCTTCATTATTAGATTGTTATGTTTAGTTTAGAACAATAACATTTCTAAATCTATAAGTCCATTAATGCTTTGAGACTTTCTCAGTCCTATCACCAAATGAAGTGATAGAGATTACACCATGCCACCACTGTGTATTTTCCATTGCTTAGCTAGGCTTTGCTCTATCAATGGAATTAGTGATTTTGATTTAGGTTTTTCTTTGTGTACCCAGCTGTCTTGTTTCTATAGTAGATGCTAGTATTGTGTAGAATTGTCTTTATGAAGGTCTGTTTGGCTTTCATTTTCATTGTCATTAATGTTCTTGTTCCTGTCATCATTGCTTTCAGCTTGAATCACCAATTCAAATAACTTCTTGAAGGAAATTTTGTCTTTCATAATATTTGTCTGTCTATTGTCAATTTAAAAATGGATATTAGAAAAAAAAAATGGTCCACTCTCCTAGTCTAGCAAAGAAATCCATAAGCCTCATGCTCTCTTCATTACTTCTGCTATTACTTCCATCCCTACTTCTGTATCTTGATTTATCTCTTTGAGGCTGTTAAATTTTCTGCTGCAATTAGGACATCTCATCTGTGTCTGCAGTTGTTTATACTCAGACTGTAAAAAAAAACAAAAGAAAAAAACAAAAAAAAGCCACCATATCTCAAAATAAAATGTGATTACTTACAGTTGTAGCGTTCACAAATAAGATTAACTGTGTTGATTTTTTTTTTTTTTTGTGATGCATGAAGTGCTACTTTGAGTCTCCTTAGTAACAGCCTTCTCCACCACATGGAGAGGTATGACTGTGTTTTGAGTGACAGTGATGGTGGCTTGTCTGTTAAATTGGGCATCCCGAAGAAACAAATGTACAAAGAACATCTTGTTCTCATGTAAAAACATCATAAATTGCATAAATAGCTATGATGTGTAAATTTAGTTAAAAATCAAGAAAAATGGATGACATTCTATAAAAGAAAAAAGAATTTCCTAAATACACTAATGGAGAGGATATTGTAGAGCTGAGGGTCTGAAATTATGGCAAAATAACTTTGAGAGAATTTCAAATCAAAGCATTTTAGCTGGGAGTAAAATGTAGATTTATATATTTATGAATGCAGTAATATGTTTTCAGTATAATTAAAGAATTGATTTAGTTTTTAATGTTATTGAGTTAAGCTATTTTTAGATTCCCAGATGAGAGTATGCCAATATCAATAAGCTATTAATATGTTTGAAGCTTTTATTCCTCATTTGTTTGATTTGGTTGAATAAATTTTGATAATTAGTTTTAGGCTAGAAAATGGAGGTAGAAATAATGATTACTTTAAAAAAAAAAAATTCAATATATTTGGATAGAGCAGCTTAGATGTTTTTTAAATAAATTATTAGATAATAAAAAAAATTGTTGCAGATAAACGTCTAATACCTCAGGCTTTGCAAGATGTTAAGGGTTGGATATTCATGTCCTTCCTGTAATAAATTACACCTTGGGAATGATGATACATTAAATTTTTATAGGGATTCAGCAATAATATTTGAAATTATAATTATTAATGTAAATCTATGTCTATTATTTGAACTTATTTATTTTTCCAATTTTAATAATGTAATTTTTTAACAACAGAATTTTTGGATATTCCCCTTATAGGCAGCACCAATAATCTTAAAATGTTGATTGCGGATATTAGTGTTCTTTAATATTCTTTAGTAATTCATGTTGATTGATCGATTGGTGGTGATTGATTTATTGGTGGAAATTGTCATAGGACAGGAATTTTTCCTTTATTGTCTTCCTTTTAACTTTAATGACAAAATTTCTGACATGTATGAAAACATTTTTATTGGTTGATAATCATTCTTCAGACTAACTTAAAAATAGATACTCATGCCTTATATATTTGAAGAAGATTCTCTATAATTTTCGCTATTCTAGAATTAGCATCATTATTAAAGGTCATTGTATTTTTTCTGAATTTATTTGTGGTTGTAAAATTTAGATTATGGAAAAAAAGTTACTAAACAGCTCAAGGTTCCATGTTGTTATCAAAATGCATTTTTCTTGTGTAAAAAGAATAATTTTACCTGTAAATAAATACATTAAAAACTTGAATTTAGAAATGAAAAAATTCTTGTATTGTTTATTTTATAAAAGAAAATAAATTAGATATAAATTAATATTTATAATTTAATGTCCTAATTTATTCCTTATAAATGATTATTTCTTCTCATGTTTCGATGGACTGACTAGAGCATGAAATTTAAGCATGTTCTTGTAGATGTTATACAGCTGGTTCACTTAATAGCACCAATTTTGATAATTATTCCAAGGTTTTCACAAGTTTATAAATAGCAGGTGTGGCTGTGTAGTTAAGAAGATTGCTTCTGAACCATGTGGTTTTCACTTCAGTCCATCTGTGCAGCACTGTGAGCAAGTGTCTTCTATTATAATCCAGGGCTGACCAAAGCCTTACAATGTATCTGGTAGACAAAAACTGAAAGAAGCTTGTTATATATAATGTGGATGTGTGTGTGCATGTTTGCATGTATTCTTGCCTAGACATTCCATGATAGTTGTAAATGACTCTCATCATCATACAAGTGAGTTTGTTTCCAGTCTTCCGTGAGAAACATGTCAGACTATGAGAAAATATTACCTTGTTTGGGAACAGGTGTAGGTTTGCAACAGGAAGAGATGGCCATTGAAATTCTCCCTCAATAGATTCTGTCCAATCTATGCAAGCATGGAAAAGTGGACGTTAAATAATGTTAACTTTAATTAAATGTTTTAGTCTTAAAAAATTCCAAATAACTTTTTTCCTTTATGGCATGCTCTAAGACAGTGGTTCTCAAACTGGGGACCACAAACCAATTTTAGGGGTATCACAAAGGGGCACTGAAGTATTGTGAAAATCATTGACTTGAGATAGTTAAGTTAAAAATTTTCAAAACTTTCATGTTTTTACATGCTATCATCCTTTTTTTTTGTTGTTGATTTGAAAATCCCATGCCACTCCTACATGCTCATTTGCTAGCCATACTTGTAGAACAACGAGTGTGATTGGCCGATGGAAAATGTGCAGGTATAATGGTTGATCATGCATGAATGCTCACCTGTGTATGTTCCCGCATGACCTTGCCTTTTGTCAGACATCTATTTTCCTCTTGCATGGTAGCTGGGCTTTATAAGGCATGTTGTTTTTCATGGCAATGTATTCTGACAGAACTATCTTCTCAACAATTATCAATTCATGGAGGTTTATCTATGGACAAAACAATGCTCACATATACTTTGATTTTCTTTCACAATTAATAGTGATAGGTAACCTTTATTGCTAATTAGTGCACCCAAAAGTTGGCTACAATAAGCCATATATGCACACCCATAGTTTAACATAAATGTGGAATAAATATACACTGATATTGTTAAATCATATTGGTTTACTGAATTTTATTTTTTTTTTACAATGCCTTCAAAGAAGAAAATGGGATATGACAAATCTTATTTGCAATTTAGTTTTACTGTGATAAAGTTTGGCAGAGAAGAGAAACCACAGTGTGTTTTGTGCTCTGAGGCTTTGGCATCTACTTCTCTAAAGTCTAGCACGTCAAAATGAAGCATCCCAGTTCAATAAATAGAGATGTTGACTTTTCCAGACATGAAGACGACAGATTGACAAAATCCAGACTTGAAGACGACAGATTGACAAAATCCAGACTTGATTACACAGGAATGCTTTTGTTGGACATTATAACTGGTTTGAAAGCATCGTACAAGGTTTCAAGGAAAATAGCTGTTGCCCAAAAGCTCCACAATATCTGAAGAGTTGATATTGCCTTGCTGCAAAGAAATCATATTGACTGTGCTGGGAAGTTCTGAAATTCAGAAGCTGAAGCATCTCTCTCTCTCTCTCAAATGATACTGTTAGGCAAATAACTGAGCTGTCTGATAACATTCTGTTGTAGGTGGTCTCGAAGATTCACAGTTCACTTTTTAACTTTTCATGGCCCAGCTTGATGAAATGATGGATGTTGCCCACTTAGCCCAACTTTATGTTTATGTACGTTATGGAAGATGAATTCTTGTTTTGCGAAACCCTCAGCACCAAAACAACTACAAGGGAAATTTTTAACAAAGTGGACAAATTTTTTGAGGCACATGATATCAACTGGAAGCATGCCATTGGCGTGTGCATCAACAAAGCTCTTGCGATTCTTGATTGCTGTTCAGGTTTTCAGACTTTGGTGAAAGAAAAGTCCCCAGGTGCTATTGGTATATGCTGTACAATTCGACAAGCACTAATGGTGAAAACCATGCCTGTTGAGTTATCAAAGCAAATGCACTCAGCTCCTGTCTATTTGCTGAGTTGTGCAAAGAAAATTATTCTGAATTCGAAACACTGTTGCACTCAAAAGTGAGATGGCTTTTGAGAGGAAAAACAATAAAGAGGGTCTTCCTTCTATGAAAAGAAGTCCATGATTATTTACAAGCTGCCAAGCCAGATTTGCACGCCAAATCCTCTGACGTTCGTTTTCTGATCTTCTTGGCAGTTTTTGTAGATATATTCGAGTCAGTGACTGCCGTCAATCTTTCACTGCAAGGGAAAGATATAACCATGTTTTATTCTCATGAAAAACTAACTGCTTTCAAAATGAAGCTTGAACTTTGGTACCAAAGGTTGAATAGAAAAAAATTTGCATCATTTACTCTATTAAACATGTTTATTGATGAAAACAAGCTTCAAGTCGATGATGATATTGTTGAACTCATGAAATAACGTGTGTCAATACTTGGCAGAGAAATATCTTTTTATTTTCCTGATTTTCCTGACTTTGACAAACATTGCTGCTTTATCAGGAACTCCTTTGTACTCTCTGTTAGTGATCTGCCAACAGAAGACAATTTAATACAAGAGCAGTTTATTGATTTGGTCAGTGATGGAGGTGCAAATTTTTTTTCCCATGAAATGTGCTGTTCTTTTAGATTGAAATGGCAGTCATATTCTGATGGCTCTTAAAGTACTGATGCCATTTCCAACCACCTATGAGAGTGAGACCATGTTTTCCACTCCCCTTGCCACAAAATCGACTGACTGTCACACCAGAAATGTGGGTTGCCTCTCCAAAACAGAGGCAAACATAGAAGAGTCGGTTGCTGCAAAGCAGGTATATCCATCACACTGAACTTTGCTGTAAATAAAATGACAGACGGTCTGCTTTTGTGAGTAAATAATTTCTTATATAATTCATTTATGTCATGTTATGTATCAGGGATTCAGGAAAAGGGATGGGAGACCTTCAGGGGAGAAGAAGACGGTATTTCTACTAAAATTGTGGGTTTTCTGTGCATACTAATGGTCCAATTGGCAGAAATTTCTGTACATTTTGGGATGCTATTACAATTCTTCAGCTTAAAATAACCAAATTGATAGAAATGCACCTCTTGGATCATCAGTATAAGGAATGACCTACCAATGGGGAGGAATAGCATCTCAAAACATGGTGAAAGGGGAAGGTGATGCCAAAAGCTCGAAAACCACTGTAATTTTTAGTGTGTAACCTATAGTTTCTTTCTGCCAATTGGGTATAAATGGATCTTAAGCAGTTGTTTATACAGGATGCTCAAGATATTTTGGACTGTTTCCATTTCTCATTTACTTTCTAACCAATTGATCAACTGGTTTCCCATGTTTTTATGTGTATGTATTGTACCCCAATGGAGTATTGCATGGATTAAGTTGTGGGTTTCGGGGTTGCGGGTTTATTGGCAGTGCGGTTCATATTCTGGAAAATACAGTACTTGAAAGTATGTCATTTTTTCCATGTTAATTATCCTGCATTTTATAGGAGACCGTGAATCATCGAAAAAAACTGAAAGGGGACTGGCATGTAAAATTTTTTGAAAAGTTTGAGAACTGCTGCTCTAAGAAATGAGTTTGAAACAGAAATAGTATTGTTTTCTGATTTCCACTTTCTATATGAAAGTGATTTTAAGAAAGTGATAAATTCAGAAAATCACATGAAAGCATTTAAAATATGGTTATTATTTAGGAATTTATTATTTCCATTTTTGTTAAACAATTCCACAATCTCTTTGTAAAGCTTGAAATTTTTATACTGCCACTTGTATGGTTTACTTTTTTTTTGTCTTGTTATAAATCAGATTTAGGAGTTTTGAGCAGTTGTTTTTATATCTGAATGTTCTTTGCTCTTTTAGCCAGGAATAGGATTGTCATACAGATTTTGTAAATTTAACTGAAACTTCTGAGAATGCTGGAATTGATAGTTGGAGCATACTTTGCATGTTCATTAAACAATAATATCACATGCACTCATTATGTATTAAAAATTCTGATGGCATCTTCAGTGTTTGTTTATTTAGATATCCTGATCTGTCACTAAACCACTTCAGAAATAGGAGATAAGAAATTATTTTGAATTGAAAATTGTAATTGGTATTTAGACATGGATAGAATGATAGTGAGGGTTCTTTCAATATAAATTCAACATATGTATTTATATAACACAGGTAAATGAGAGCTGATAAAGAAAGAAATGTATATAAATGTTTAGTATTATTATACTAATTTTGAGCAGAATGTCTCATTATATAATGTTTTAGTTGAAGTTTGTATATGCTCTGAAGATTTGGAATTTGATTGAGAGACTTCAGTGTGGCATGGTTAGGTAATTAGTGGTTTCTGGAAGAATATCTGGGGTAATTAATCACATGTTAGCTTGAAAATATAAAGTCAAGAATGACTTCTGATTGAGCTTAATTCATATTTGTGATGAAACTGAAGCAAAAATTAGTATTTTACTTCATATTGAGAACTGTTTAGTTTTTCAGTCCTTCTAGGCAAGCAACACTGAAGTTAGCAATATAGCTTACTTTCTGAGTTCAAATACTGCTGAAGCCAACTTCACATCCTAGGTTGATTTTTATCACTTGTACCCATCCCAAATTTATAGTCCTTGTAACTTTATTAGAAATCAATAGTTCAATCCTACAAGAAATATATATATATATATATATATATATATTTATAAACTTTTGTCTGTGTGGTTAAAAAGTTTACTCTGTAAACCATGTGGTTCTGGGTTTGATCCCTTGACAAGTGTCTTCTATCTTAATTTTGGATTGAATCAAGTTTTGAATGTTGAAAATTGGTAGAAATACTTGCAAAATATTGGGTTTGGTGTAATAGTTGACTAAAACCAATCGATGGTATCTCTAAACTTGGCTGTTGTTCACTGATTGAAACCAGTAAAAGAATAAAAGAAAATATATTTCTGGCATAAAGATGGATTTTGGTAAACATTTTAACATGAATTTTGGAGATAGGTTGAAGGACATTAATAGATATGGGATGCTAGATTTTATCATGTAATCTGTTGTTATCAGATTTATAGACTTTTGTTGTAAGTGCACTATTAATTGTATTGATAATACTCATAATTAAGTAGGAAATTATATAATTTTGTGTAATGACTGAGATTCTAGATAATCTGAAGAATTTTTTATTTTGTTAAACAAACAAAAAATAAAAAATAATCTAAGAAAATTAACCTCATTTGAAATGATTTTCAGTTTAATATTTTAGCAGTCATTTTAAAAAAACCATTGTATTGTTGGCATAGAAGGGGCAGCACCTGTGACATCTGCTGGCTTTCCCAGACTGTTGAGATTGATGGGGTTGAGATACCTGTAAGTAAAACAGGCAGGGACAGTTAGCATGTCAATCATTTGTTATACTGTGTTGACAAGTGAGTAATTGTTTTGGATGTGGTCGATGCAGCAGCACTGCCCAAATATGTGAGTAGTACTTAATGAGTTGCACTTGAACATTGTAGAGGGTCAGTATCTAGTAAAAAACTGAAATAGAAACATTTAAATGAATTGACTCCAGTCTTGATGTATTTATTAATTGTACTAATTTTATATCAACTTATTTTGGAATTTGAATTCAGAACACTGAACTACTATAAGGCCTTTGGTTTGGTGGTCTACCTGTTATCCACTGAACTTACAATCTAAGAAAATATTCTTGTTGCAATTATGTTGATAAAATCTTTAAATAAACTGACTTGAATTTCAAATAATATTACCATTATTATATATCTTTTGGTGACTACTTTAAAAACTTTACATTAGAAAACATGTATTAGCTGTTACGATTACATCACTGAGATTAAATGATTTTTGTATCTTAAATTGTGAGTACATAGTTGCCTAACATGATGACATAAATGTTAAAAAATCAAGGGGCAAAAATAGAAATTTAGCTCTGTCAAAATTGATATTTTATCTGATACCTTCATCTCAGTGTTCATACATATTAATTATAAGCCTTGCAAATTAAGGCTTTATGTCTTTCCTGAACAATTCTCTTATAATTTGGGTTGATGTGCTATTGGGAGCTGCTGCTTTTACAGACAAATACACCTGCACATGCATGTGTATGCACATATTAATAATATGTATGTAGTTGAAATTAAAAACGATCATTGATAATTTGTTAAATTTGGTTGTTATTGATTTTGTAAATTATTGGTGTATTTTAGGTAAGATAAATGATAACTAGTTAACTTGTTTATTAATGAATTAATATATTCTTAATTGAAGATGAGATAATTTTCATAAAGAAGCCAGTTAACTAAGTGGTTACCTGTTAGATCAGAGGTTGTCAAACTTTTTGAGCTCCCCCCTCCTCATGGCCACATAATACCCTCAGTGTCCCCACCCCTATTTTTATGTATAAATAAATATTTTATATTTTACTAATTTATATATACTATGAATCATTTGATATTTAATATATTATATAATTTGTATACAATACTATAATAATATAATAAATTCATAGCGTCCCCCAATTCACTGCCTCCCTCCCAGTGCCTCCTTTTTCTCCCCCCCCCCCTAAGCACCAGCACCCACCTGGACTGTGTCAATGCCCACCGGGGGTGGGTGGGGGCAGTAGCGTCCACTTTGAGAACCTATGTATTCAATGGAATAAACTGTGACACTGACTTTGGTTTGTCCAAGAGAAGAAAAAATGTGATTAACAGTTTACAGTTTAGAAAAAAAGTGAATGCTGACATAAAGTTGTGATTAATTTTAAACTCAAAGTCTTAATTTGGAGATGTGGCAAGGGATATGATTTTTAAAAAAAATTCATATTATTATTATTAAGGATAATGTGTATGGGATACAAAAGATAGCTAAACCTTCTTAAGGAACACCTCTGTAAGCTATTGGTCGAATGTGCATATGGAAGATAGAGAAGATCATGTTTGGGAGAATTATTTATAAAAATTCAATGAATGTTTGAAAAGAAAAAAATCAGCTTGAAAGCAAGTATGGAGGTGATTGAGTAATGTTTCATATCAGATGGACAATAAGTGAGGAGCTGTTTAGAAGTTGCAGGTGAATAACAGAGCAAGTAATAGGGAAAAGAGTATCTGAAATAAAATGGCTGTGCATGTCCTCAATGACATAGAAAATAATTGCAAATGTCATTAGCAGAAGTTGAACAATGGTCTAGGGTGTGATCAGATGTGCCAGCTGCATGAAAATAGTAGGTAGTGTGTCAAGCAATTAAGGCTATAAAGATGGGAAAAGCTTGTGGATCTTCAGAGAGAGACTTGTTGCTATGATGCTAAAAACACCTGGCTAGTTTACTGTTACAATTGTTTTGTCAGATTATTCATAAGGTTATATGATTAACAAGTTCTTTTGCAATCATATGGTTGCAGGGTTCTATCTTACTGCATGATACTTTTAATAACATAACTTTGCATCATCTCAAACCTTGTTGATGAAATTTGTTTGATGTAGATGGTAGAAGCTTGTCAGATGGAGTGTCTGTTTTTGATTGAAAAACTTAATTAATTCTGGGTTTAACACACTACCTGGTCCTTGGGTCTGCTTAGCCGAATCCTCTCTGCTCACATTGGAATCATGCCTGTATTTTGAAGATAACTTACAAGATAGGGTTTCTTCTTTCCTTTCTCCCACTAACCTTAGGAACTCTGTAAAAAGCAATGGAAGCCTCTCTTCTGACTTAAAAAAATTATCTGTGAAGTAACTTTACAGAGAGAAAAATAGATATGGTAAAAGCAAGGAAATGATAGAAGTCCAACTATGAATTGGGTTGAAAATGTCCTTGAGTTAGCTAATGTAATTTGGCAACAAACAAATTAACCTCTCTCTTCAGTTTAGCAAAGGCTGTTATGAATCCACGCCGTAGTATGTTGGCCAAAGTCAAGCAGGAGTGATAGGATCATGATTAGCTGTCAGTTTAGTGAAGAATCAAATTATGTTGCTGAGTCTTTCCTCATTGTTTTTAGTTCCAGCTCAAAGGAAGTCATGTACAACTGAATATTTATAAAGCCTTCTGTATGCTGATCCACAGGACTTAGTAGGTTTTAGTTAACAGTCTGTAAGTAAGTTACAGTGATGATGGAAATGAATAACAAGGAAAGTAACCTTGTTTGGTGTACAGAAATGCTCAGTTGTTTATAATTCAATTCTGATATATTGAGAGAATACTGTATTAGAATAGTCAATAGCATGAACTACTATTAGCTGAAACTTTAAACTACTTTTATGGCTTCTGGAATTAAATAAAATCTACTTCCATGGTAACACACTCTGAGTTGATATTTTTCATGGTATATTAGAGTGCGGTTGTGATATGGGGACTAAATGCTATCACTATTACAAACAAAGGGCTTTTTCTCTTAGAAAGCTTAGCTGCCACTTGCAAGTGAATATGACCTGCTATCTTGTACCATGGTTTTGCTAATTGTTTTAGGTGTGTATGTGGTCACAAGCAAAGATGGACAGCCTCTTTGCCTCTCACCGTTGATCCAACAGAACATTGAAGATGTGCTAGCTGTACAGTGTGAGGGTTGCACTAGCAGTCATTTCAGTATCTTGGAGAAATGTGAAATGATTTGTCTTGCTGAAGGACAAAATGCACTGCCTGGTCCAAGAATCACCCCCAGGTTTATGAACCCAACACACTAATTACTTGGACACATGCCTTCACCACTTATTCTCTTAGTATTTTTTCTTCATATATGGCTGGATGCTCTTCCTATTGCCAATTACTTTACAGAATGTAATTGGGTGCATTTTCCTGTGGTGCCAACACAAGAGGTTGAATAGTCCTTAGTGAGACAGGAGTCACTTTATAGTGCTTTTATGTCATCAGCACTTGAAGTTGTCACACCAATCACCTGTAGAGGGAGTGCAGCTGTGGAACTGTCACAAGAAGCGTGTACTTTATATACAGTAAATGTAGAAAGTGCTTCCAACTCTAAAGTGTTTAGAATGAAGAGGGAGTGAGAGGAGGATGATGACAGCAGAAAGGCCAGAAATGGGTGACTGAGAGGGTAGATGTAGAGAGAATACTCATTAACCTAAGACATATACATTTGCTTAGATGACTGAAAGAGTGGAATAGGAGAGAGAGAGAGAGAGATCAAAAGGACTAGAATGGGTGTGTAAGTGGAAAGAACAAGAGTATGATGGGAAAAAGGTAGGGTTATTTGAGGGAGGGAGTGGAGTCAAGTGGGGAGTGAGTGATTGGCAATAGCAGAGTTGAAAAAAAAATGCAAATCAATAGATAAATATGGAAAGTAAAATTGTAAGTTGCATAATATTGTGTGTACTCTGTCCAGCTGTTGCATCATTCATATCTCCTGCTTATGCAGTTCTCTTATTTTATTTGAACTGATTTGTGTAAGTTCTAAATATATAACACATGTGATAGTGAAATGATATATATGATCAGTAATAGGAAGATGCACATACACATTTGTCTAATCTATGCTAGCATGGAAAGCAGATTTAAAATTGAATGCGTGTGTGTGTTAGTGCAGATATGTCTCTTTGATTAAGAGTTTTCTATTGCACTTGGTCTGAAGTCTTCGAAAGTTCTGTACTTTCAAATAATTCTCTCGTGCAAAATCCCTTACTTGTAAAGAAATAAGTATTGGTAACAAGAAGAATAGGTAACTGGGAAACAAATGAAGACATTATATAAAATACTGATTTTCATAATATATTCATTTTTGTACAACATCCATTTAAAATTTTTTGTTAGTGTTTTATATTAATGCTTAATGTTAGAGATTTAAATTTGTTTTTAAATTTTAAAGGAATATCATTTACAACCATATCTGTCTATATAGAAAACTATATTTCTTTAGATATTAGCTGCTTTTTTAAAAAATCTCTTTTTGATATAAAGGTTAATGTTTTTTAAGTGTGTGTGGCATTAGGACATCCAGCTGTAGAAACTCTGCCAGATCAGATTGGAGCCTGGTGCAGCCATCTGGTTCACAAGTCCTCAGTCAAATTGTCCAACCCATGCCAGCATGGAAAGCGGACATTAAACAATGATGATGATGATATATATACATATTTATAGGGAGAATTCATAAAAAAAACAAAAGATGAAGACAGGTGGTGTAGACAATAAACAGATGTATTAGTTTAACCCTTGGGAAGTGAAAAAGTCTTTCACATTTCAAGCCTACACTCTTCCACAGAAAGAAACAGGGAGAGAAAATACAAAGAAGTTAGGAAAGTACAAAAAATTTCAAAGGTTCAAAAGCCTATATACATATATATATATATATATATATATATATATATATTTTATCCTTTAAGTTTGTTTACAGGAAATGTTTTTGAGTATGCACATAAAAACTCCTATATGAATGCATGAACAAAGACCCATCTGAAGTTCATGGATATTACAAATTGTATTGCAATCATCTCAGGAATGTGGACTATGGTCACAAAAACATGTGAATTGTGAAAACACACAGTGATACATTGAAATATAAATTCCATTCATGTTTTGTGTTAATATGTCTTGCTAAGAGATTTTATTAGCTTGCTTGGAAACAGGTGAGGGTTAATGACATCCAGTTGTAGAAAATGCATTGCAATAAATCTAGCCCATGTGAAGATGGAAAAGTGGATATTAAATCAGTGATGATGATACATGCATGCACATTTGTCTTCTCTTACTCTTGACCTACAACTTCTCAATGAAATTGTAGGAGTGCTATCATGACTATAGCATGTCTTGGGCAGTTTTTAGTCATAGTAGAGCTCATCCATCCCCAGGTTTGATTACAGCTGATTTCTCCTGGAAGAGAGAAAGACAGAGAAAAATAGATTAGGAGAAAATAAAAACTCAATTCCAATTCAAGGCTGGTATATTGTGTATTTGTGTAACTGCTTTGAGTGTGGTTTTGCATTACTTCGCTTTTCATACTGTTTTCTTGATGCACTTTGAATGTTGTATGTCATTTCATGTATTGTCTTAATATGTGTGTGGTATGCTGTTGTACGGCTTCAGGTCAGAGCTGACTGCACACAGATATTCAGCTGAATGATGAAAGCAACCTACAGATCTATTTTCTTAGTTATTGCCTGTCTCCCTTTAAATAAAGATCATACTGTTTGACCCAACATGCAGTGATTGATTCTAAGAAGTGTAATGTGATGACTGCATGAACAAATTTCAGTCCTTCCACTGTCAATCCATTTGTGAATATTTTCAGATTCTGGTACTGGCAGAGCATGGTTTTGGGACTAATCAGGTTACAGGTGTTGTAGCTAGCTGTTTCTCTGTCTTGGGGGTGGGGGAGCTGAGAGAGAGAGAGAGAGAGAAATAGTGTTTCTAGGATGTTGTTGTACTCCAGGGAGTTGTATACATGTTTGGGTTTTCAGAGGCCCTACATATGTTCAGGTTGTCTTTCAGTTTTGTGTTTTCATTTCATTGTGTAGGTGAATAGTAGATGTGGTCTGTGTACAAACCATTTATGATACATAGTACACTGTTTGTGTACTTTGTAGTTTATTGTAGTTTACTATGGAAAGGTTGGTGGTCCAAGTAGGACTGGCCTGGTCCATCATGTTTTTTGCACAGTTTATGCACTATTGTTGACCAAGTGTTGTACATGTGGCTGATCTAATTATGCTTACACATAGTTTTGTTTTCTTTGCTGTCTTCTTATGTGTGTTGTCTATGTTGTGAATGTGTTTGTAACTCATAGTATTTTTGTCTTCTGTGTGTGGTATGTTATATTGTGATAGGTGGTTGTATTTGATCATCTACCCTGTAGCTGGTATGTACTACTTCAAGTCTATTGTTTCTAGGTAATTTATATAGGATTGGCATAGTTGTGCAATGCTTTCTGAAGAACAGTGAGAGGATGTGTGTGTTTGCATGTGAGGCAGCTTGTATGTTTTGGGCAGGTATGGGAAGGTTGTGTAGCTATAAGTTATAAAAAAGTGAGAATTAACCCATTTGAGAAATTGCAAGATCTGAAAGAGTTGAAAGTTTTGTGGATGTTGATGGTAATTAACTCTTAACATCCTTTTGAAAGTTTTCAAAGTCAAAAACTTAAAAACGTGTGTTTATATAAATGTCAATAGTGTCTTTACTTGTTGTCGGATTATTGTGAAAATTGGCAGTATTACATAAAAAGGATTATCTTTTTTTAATTTAATGTAAATAGTTGTTTGTGCTAAAAATAATGTTGTGCATGTGAGATTGTTAATTAATTACACAACTAAAAACGGATACACTCAGACAAGATGAAAAGAAATATGTTAGTAATAAATTAGATGGACTTAGTAACAGACATAAACATAGAGCATCACAAAAGAGAGAATAGTTTGTTTTTTCCTGGCCTTTTTTTGTGGCTTTTCCATTATGAAATTTTCAGGTAAACTGAGTTATTTCCTTCAGAAATGACATATCCAGGTATGCTTGAAAGTTTCAATAAAAAAAAGGCTCTGAACAAGTCAGCACAAGTGGGTCAATTTTTATAGCAAATGTTACAGAATGTAAATAAATGAGGAAGGGATTTAAGTTTTCTTTCTTAATTAATGAATGCATAACTTCCTTTAAAACAAATACAAATAAGATTTGGGGAAGTTTTAGGTGGTGTAGAACTGACAGAAGCATGTAATGTCAATTAGATTTGTGTTGTACAGGGTATTTCTTAAGTATTTTGTTTATAACTAGACGGCTAGGAAAAACAGATGTTTTATATA
>NC_142929.1:79423610-79453610 GCF_046866305.1 Octopus bimaculoides
ACAAGTGCTGGGAGAATATAAGTATTACAGAGGGGATAGAGGAGATGTTCCATAAGAATGTGGAGTGGGGGAGATAATTAGGGAGAGCAGGTGATGATAAGAGGAATTGGAGTAGCTGGAAGGTGGGTATAGTAGATATGTAGAGGCATGGAGAGTGTTTGGATAGGCAAGTGATGGAGAATGGAGGGGCCTGCTGTGGCTGGTGGGGATGATGGGGGGCCAAGTTGTGGGTGAATTTTGCCAGAGGATAGAATTATGTTTGTGTGAGGGGAAGGAGTGTGTGTGTCTGTGAAGGACATGCCTGTATATATGAATGGCCATGATTTAACTCAGCTTGATGTGTCTTCTCAACTGCAGAAAATTGCTAGAAGTCTCAGTCCCTTGTTATCTCCTCTGCAAGGCTCAACATTTGAAGATGGTTTCTCATCACTTCATCCTTTGTCTACCTGGGTCTATTCCTTCCACATGTTCTGTCTATAACTAGAGCTCAACACTTCATTATGCACCTGTCCTCTTCCATACATGTCACATGATTATACCAAGCACAGTCTTCTCTCTTGCACACTACACCTGATGCCTCTTACACTTAGTTTTACTTTTAAATCATTTATTCTCTGTCGTGTGTGCATACTAACATTACTCATCCAGTGGAATGTGTTGGTTTCATTTCTTTCAAACCTTCACATGTTCTCTGTAGTCACAGCCTATGTTTCACAGCCATGTAGTATAGCTGTTTGTATGCAGGCATCATACAATGTCTTTTAGTCTGAGGGAGAGGCCTTTGTAACCAACAAAGGTAGTAGCTTTCTGAATTTTGCCCAGCCTATTCTTATTCTAGCAACTACACTTTCTGTGTTTTCTTCCTCTGCTGCTAATTTGGTTGCCTAGGTAATGGAAACTATCTACTACTTTGAAGGAGACCACCATCACCACTGGACATTTGAGGAAGTCTATTTTCTGTACATTCTTAGTGTTTATTGTACCTGCACATCTGCCACACACAAAGACTACTTTCTCTGTTAATCTTCCTATGATACTGCTGCACTTCTCATATGTCCATAGCTTGCACTGGGTACTACACTGAATGGAGTTTCTACCAACACTTTTTTTTACATATTAAGCAGGCCATTTCCCTGAAGGGATTAATTATTTGTCTGTTTTCCTATGTACTAGGACTTTGGTCTTTGCTACATAACCTTAAGGCCCTTTGATTCCAAGCCTTGCTTCCACACTTTAAATTTCCTTAATTTTGCTAGTGGTTCAACAATAAGAACATATTCATCAGCGTAAAGGGCAGCCAGTCTTAAATTCCTCTGTTAGGGTCTGAAGGACTATAATAAACAAGAGGGAGTTGAGAACCAATCATTGGTGAGCTCCAACTTGTACTCTAAATTCCTTGCTATCGTCATTACTGACTTCCACCTTATTGACAGCATCCTCGTACATGGCTTTTTCAGTTCTCACCAACCACTCATATATCTCTAGTGTCCACATTTGACCACCAGATAAGTGAGTGGGTTTTGCCCATGTTGACAAAAGACAAGTACAGAGACTTATTTTTGGCTAGTTGCTTCACCAGGAAGATAGCATCAGTAGTGCTTCTTCCTGGCACAAAACCAAACTGAGTTATGACCCTTTCTGTGACTTCTGTCACCTGGTCCAGCCAGCAATTTGATACCGTTTTAGTTATTTTTGTCTAAGGCAACACCTTTAACCCTTGTAGCAGTTGACTACGATGCTGCTACACCATCTGTTGAGTATTATTCCCTTGTGGATAACCTGGTTAACTATATGGGTGACAAGGCCATATCCTACTCTACCAGATATTCTAAGCTTTGTGGTGAGCCGGGTGCTTTCTCCGTCTTCATATCCTAGGCTACTGTTGATTCCGATAGCTGGTCCCTGTGTTGTGTCTATGTTAGGCAGACTCTTCTCTCATGTATTCTCTACATTTAACAGCTTTTTATAGTGACATTTCCAGGCCTCTTTATTTGCAGAATCACTAATTGCTAGTGAACCATCATCCTTGCAAATGCACTTCTCTCCTACATCACAATTTTCTCTGTCACACTATCTTGCAATTTGGAACACTTCAAGCCCCTGGTCCTTACTCTGCTGAATATTGGTGAATTTTTTCCTTTCTGCTTCCCCTCTAGCTAAGCATATCTGACTTCTAGCTTCCCTTCTTGCTTTGTGGTATAGTCCTCTGCTAACACCACTCTTCCAGTCCAGTTTCTTTGCTCTAATGGTCCTGTGTACTTCCCTGTTTTGCCACCATGTCACTTTAGGTTTGGAGGGGACTTTGGTCCAATTTTGGACCAAGTTTGGCCAATGGTCCTCATTAAGTTGTCCTGTAGGAATCTCCATTTGTCCTCCATGTTATGGGTTACTATCTCCTCCCCCTTCTTGTCAAATGCTTCAGTTAGAATGTCTCTAAATCTCTGACTATTCAGAGGAACTTTAAGCTTCCAGATCTTTCTTTTTTTCATCACATCCTTCTAACCTGGAGTCTGAAGTCACTAATGACTAGCCTATGTTGAGAAGTGTACTCTTCACATTGGAAGGACTTTGCATTTATAAGCAACCATCTTTCCCACTTTCTGGTGAGAGTGTAGTCAATGTGGCTTGTGTGACCACCAGACTGTTAAGTGAACAGGTGATTGGCTGACTTCCTGTAGTTAGTATTGCAGATCATAATGGTTTGTGCTCTTTTGAACTGTTGCATACAATTCCCTTCAAAGTCCATTTGTTGCCTGTTTCCCTCTCAGCATCAATACTATCTCACTTCCCAATCACTGTGCTAAACTCTTCACCAGGTCCTTCCTTCCCAGAACTACAACTTCTTTGAACTCTCTACCCACCTACACCTTTCTTACAATGAACTGTAGACACAAGTTCAAGCTGAACAAAGGCGATCACTACTGTTTTCCTTTCTAAGGTCAAATAATACTAATTAAACAAAAATAAAATACAAAGATATAGCTTTTAAGGTAAAAGTGCCATGAGTTACAGAGTGAATCATGAAAAGACAAAAAAAAAAAAAAAAAAAATTCTCCTCTATTGTGAGCTACTTTAACATTTAAAAAAAATAGTGGCTGTATGGTAAGTAGCTTGCTTACCAACCACATGGTTCTGGGTTCAGTCCCACTGCGTAGCACCTTGGGCAAGTGTCTTCTACTATAGCCTCGTGCCGACCAAAGCCTTGTGAGTGGACTTGGTAGACGGAAACTGAAAAGAAGCCCGTCGTATATATATATATATGTATGTTTGTGTGTCTGTGTTTGTCCCCCCAACATTGCTTGACAACCGATGCTGGTGTGTTTATGTCCCCGTAACTTAGTGGTTCGACAAAAGGGACTAATAGAATAAGTACTAGGCTTGCAAAGAATAAGTCCTGGGGTCGATTTGCTTGACTAAAGGTGGTGCTCCAGCATGGCCACAGTCAAATGACTGAAGCATGTAAAAGAGTAAAAGAATAGATAATTTAAATATTATGATGAAATAATTTTAGATACATTAATGTGAGTTAGTGTGATGTTTAAACCAGGTGCTCTTCAACTGATATTGGCATTGAAAGACATGCAAGTATAAGTTAATCAATAAAAAAAAATGTGATGATGAGGGATAAATTGATGATAATAAGGATTATGGCAGTGAAAATTTGTATTTAGACTTATTTGTTAATCTTCCTGGTTTTTGTTTGGAAAGTAGGAATATCTTAAGATGGACCTAACCTGTGTAATTACAAAATTACGAACTGTTTTGAGGTTACATTTCCCTAATGTTAACATGATGCTTTAATTGATGTAGATTTGTCTTCCTTTAATCATCATCACTATCATCATTGTTTTAGCATCTACTTCTCCATTCTTGACAAAATTTGCCGAGGCATATTTTCTACAGGAAGGACAGCCAACCCATCTGATCCCAAGCAATATAATATTTCGTCTTGGCCAGACATACTTTTCATGGGAAACTGGGAATGAGTGACACCACTTTTATGATACTCGTTTACAACCCTCTCATAATGTCAAGACAAAGGTACACACAAATATGTATGCACACACACATGAGCCTCTTTCAGCTTCTGTATACCAAATCCACTCACAAGGCTTTGGTTAGCTTGGGACCGTAGTAGAAGACAGTTACCCAAGGTGTCATGCTGTGGAACTGAACCCAAAATCAAATGGTTTTGAAGTAAGCTTTGAAACCACACAGCCTTTTGAAAATATTAAAACTTTAAATATTTAATGATTAAGATGCTTTTTTTTTCAGTTGAACATTATCATAGAGATAGTGGTATATTTTGTTCACACTGGAGAGGGACAATGTAATGGAAAGGCCAGGTTGAAAATTTTAGAGGAATGTAAACTTCCAATAGAGATATACCAAACAATGTACCATAGACATCCTAATCTGGGTATTAACCAACTATATCAGCTTTATGATCTTGATGATTTAAATGAGTATTGATTTCTTTGGAGTCAACACAAAAGACATTTAATTTGTTTTTTAATCAGGACAGGGTCATAGTTGGTATTTCTTTTATTACCTCTGGATTTGAGATGAATGACAGAAGAATTAGCAAACAAGTTTTGTTTTCAAATTATGACACTTTATATTTAATAATCTCGTTAACATCACAATTTTTCATTAAATCTTATATTTGTTGTCATTTTAGATGTTTGTAAACTATATTTAGTTTTTTTTTAAAAACTGATTTTACTTGTTTCAATATAAGAAATGTGACATTTTAAAATTATGAGCTCTACTTTTATTTAATTCAAAAAATAGTAATTATAAACTATCCAATTTATTTTTTTGTATAGCTATAATTTTTTGTAAGGTTTGCATCATGAGGGTTGGGTAGCTGTTGAAATGAGAGAAATAATTTCCAAGCTCATTTATGCCTTCATATTTTACAGTTTTGTTGCTTTTATTTTCATATTAAGAGCAGTTATTTTTAACATTACTTTACTAACTATGAAATGAGATTAGTATCTCTTCTTGGCAGGTAAACTATATATAACCCTTTTCTTAATAAAGGGTGTTCAGTGAACATCTGACACAGAAAAAATATCCTTTGGGCCTATCTCAACCCTTCAGCTATCCTATTTCAAGGTAATGAAGATTTTAGTGCCGCTTTTTATCTGAAAAAATATTTGGTCTTAATATTTTTGCTCCGTGTACACAATTAAAATATGCAAAAATTTCAGTCCCATGCTAGTGCTGAAGTAAATGTCAAAAGGAAACCAGAATCAAAGAACCAAAGTAATTTTTTTATAATGTTCTTTGTCTGTCTGGTTTTTAATTAAAAATGTGTATTCAGGTCAAAATGTAATTTTGAGTCTGTACAAAATGTTTGTTGTATGTATACTTAATAAAAATGCAACATACTTTTAAAGTTGGATATTCCACACCCCAGAAAAAAATATTTTGAATTAAGATGTGTATATAGTGGCTTGTCTGCAAGATGAAATGACACTTATAAAGTGAATTCTCAGTTTTGTGTGTCATTGCCCTTAACAATTTAGGAACTAATTGTATGAAATTTAACTTTATTGTGCTAATGTATAACATAATACAGCCCTGGGCTGACCAGTGCCTTGTGAGAAAGTTAAAAAGTTGTATGGATGATTTTCATATAGATATGTACTTATCTATGTATATTCCACTTGTCTTTGCCACAATGTCAGCAAAACCAGTGAGAAGCATTTACATTTGTAAACAAAATGTCCTGTCACCTAGGGGTTTTACAATATGTGGAGATCATTGGAATAAGATTTCCTTACTTGAAAAAACAAGTTAGGGTTGGCAACAGGAAGGCTTCTGGCTGTTGAGTACTATCTCAATTTCTTTTTAACTCTTGTTATTTTGAATGAATGTGGATGTAAAAATGACGATGATAACATTTCAATATTCACTTTTCCATGCATGTATCAGACAGAATTTGTTGCGGCAAATTTTCTATGGTTGTATGCCCTCCCTGTTACCTTTCCTTATTTTCCCCATGGTCAAACAGGTTTTCATGGAAAATTGAAATTGAATGAAACCATTTGCATGATGGTGATGCTCATTTATACTTCTCAAATAATGTAAAGACTAGTATATACAAGCACTCACTTAAGCATGCACACACATATCAACTTACATATATTTTAAGGTTTCGCTTAGGTGTAGCATTACTAATAACTGGTGTTAGAACTCAGTATATATATATATATATATATATATATATATATATATACATATACATATATATATATATATATATATATGCTTCAGACTAAAGTGCTAGTCAAATACAGAATATAATATGAAATTAAATAAATGACAATGGAATAGGAATTATGTAATTAACTTCGTTAGCTTACAACTGTTTCTACTATAAGATGCAGTACGCTCATCAACTTATAGCTTCCTTGAACTCCTAAAATGGTACACACACGCACACGCGTGCACGCACACACACACACACACACACTGGACATCATTAAACTTCTGTCTACCAAATTCACTCTCAAGGCTTTGGTTTGCTTGGTGATATAGTAGAAGGCGCTTGTCTAAGGTGTCACACAGTGAGACTGAACCCAAAATATTGTAGTTGGGAAGCAAACTTCTTCAAATATTTCTGTTGTCTGATGACTCGAATGTATTTATTTTAATAATGCTAGGTTGGATAATCATGCAAATTTGTGGAACATGTATCTGTACTTTACTGTACACCAATTTACTCAACAACAATCACATATGCTGTGTTTAGTGATGTAGATTTTGCAGCTGGCTGGTTTGTACTGTGTTTAGGCCCAATACACCCAGCAGTTATACCTAATTCTATCTTACTGTTCAAGCAGCAGTTTTATTGTATAATAGGTGTTTCATTAGTTTGCAGTATTGGATTCTAATTCTGTGGGGCCTGTAAAAGGCAATAGGCAAATTATTTCTGTGTGGTGTCTTTTGTAACATGATATGGCGACTGTCTTCAGCTAAAACTGCATTGCATCTTGATTTAAGAGGTCCCTTTCATTTAGTTTGAATTCATGAACTGTGTGTTTCTAGTGTTGTGTCTTAACTCTTTAGCATTCACACTGGCCACATCTGGTCAAAATATTTTACCTGCTTTATGTTAAAACTGGCCAAATTTTGCCCTTGATACCTACCCTACAATGTCATTCTAAAAGTAAACAATCACATTATCAAAATCTGGAAGTTACAAGATAATTCATGATTAATTTAAAACAATGTGAATCCATAAACATTACATTTGACAGAGAAATCTGAATCCTAAAGGGTTAATCACTGTATAAAAAAAAAAAATCACAGTAAAAGACATGATGATATAGTTAGTTGCTTTGATCTGCAAAGCCATTCCTCCAATAGTGCCTGTCCTGCGTTGAAGTCAACAATGGAGGACAGGGATTATTGGAGGAACATGTGCAAATCGAGGAAACTAGCTATATCCTTATGTCCTTTACTCTAATTTTCCATTAACTGATTTTTTTTAAAGAATTGAGTGTGATAATTCTTGTAATTGTGCATATAACTCTGAATATGCAAGCTCTTTATTTGAACCCATCAGTGGTGGCAGCGGCTGGGTTGGTGCCTCGGTGCCTCGGGGAGCATGCTCTCCTCCACACTGCTTCCTCTGCCTGCTAGCATCACAGTAGCAGGGAATCAACAAGATTACCTGTCTCGTCCCTTGCTCACTTCCTGTATGTATATATATACATACCGACGTCATTTCAATTCTGCCAAAAGGTCGTTATTTGCACTGATTATATATATACATAACAATATATGTATTGTTGGTAACCTTTTGTCTCGAGAGACAATGGAGTTGCACATAGACTAATCCAGTTTGGTTTTTACAATTCATGTCCTCTCCAGTTTCCTCATCTTGTGCAGGCCTGGGCTAAATATAAGAAAATCCTGGGTAGCCCAATCGTCAGGATTCCTCTCTCGACCTTGCTGATGTAGTCCAAAGGAGTGCAGAGCATTACGTTTGGCACCAGCTTGGTTGCAGGAGCTGCCAGAAGAATGTCAAGTCGAGCACTAAACCGCCTTTAGGGCTCTACTCTGGATTTTTTTGAAGGTTGTTTCCTTTCCGTAACCCTGGATAGGGGCCTTTACTGGGGACTGTCAGCTGGAGCCAGCCGAGCCCGGGACTTGTGTCAGACAGGGTCGTCACTCTTTGAAGTTGTGAAGAAAATCGCTACCCACTACCCATTTTTGGTATATATAAGTATTGTTTTAGAAATCAGTGGTAATCATTTTTTAATTTTCATTCATCTCAAAATGAACTCTTTTACTTTTCACTCCTTGTTTAACATTTTTGTTAAATTCTTTCTATTCGTAAAATTTTCTTTATAATGTTTCATTTTCGTTTCCACATACATATGTGAAATTTCTGATATTTCCCTGATTCTGTCTACTTTTCCATTGTATTATATTAACACGGACAAGTCTGCAGTATAATATATCTTCATTAAGCCTTATCTCTGTCATCTCACCTATCATATCTAACATGCTCAAATCTGATCTAATTATTTTGCTCTGTATTTTTTCTTGGCTTATCTCTAGCTCAGCACATTTAAATTGTAGTTTATCCTGTTGCCAATACTAATAAAGTTGTTTTCCTAACTTAGTTATGTTCAGAGTGTCTTTGTCACTCATACCATTGATTATACAAAATTTCATAATATAACAAAGGTCTTGGTTTTGATGTAGAAATGAAAAGACCAAATGGGTAAGGGATTGGTCTATGTGGTCACAGGTTGTGAGTTCTACTGCACTGTCTTGGTTTTTGTGTTGGATTTAATTAACTTGCTTGTTAGGAATCAGTGGTACTAGATCATCTGGGAGTATTACTGGAGATACTCATAGCCCATTGAAGGGAACATTTATCTCTCATTTGCTTGCTTACTTGAAGCCACAACTAAGCACCAACCTTTAAAGCTCTTCAGTTAAGAGGCAGTAAAATGTGTAAATTACTTTCAACTTTCACTGACTATAATTTCATCAACATAATATCTTTGACACATGTATTCTTTAATTCAGGGATCGGCAAAGTGCTGATCCATGGGGGAGTCTATGTGACTATCCAAGGGAGCTGGTATTTCAACTACATCAATATGATCAAATTTTTATCGATTTCGTTAAGTATTTTCATCAAATTTCTTCAAATATTTCCTATTAAAAAGTGGTAATGACACAAGAATGAAAGAACTATGTTTTTAAGTCAAGTCATTTTTAAAATTTTCAATTTTATTTAAAACGATTTTATTTAAAACAAATTTACATGATTAGGGCTTGGTAAGTTTTCAATGATTCCACGAACATGTCAGTAATATAAAAAGTTTACCAACCTTTGATTTAATTCATCTTTTGTTCAGAACTTCTTTTAGCTGGCATTTCTTCAAACTTCTAACAACTTCATATGCTATTAGTGGTTCTCTTGCCAATATCTATCATATCTTTAAACCGTCTCTACCTCAACATACCTTCATAACTTATTTGTTATACAAGTACTCAGAGTGAACCATAGATTTCAGGATTGTTTCCTTATCAAGTGTGTAACTGTTTGTAATTTCACATTTTGTCTTATGGCACTGATATTGACTTTTTACTTCTTTTCACTGGGCCCTTCTATTCCTTCTGTGCTACTGAAGTGAAGACTCCTGTTGGTAATCAGTTCTAGGATCTTAATGAAATCCAGATCCTGGGAATCCACTTGTGTCTCCATCAGCAAAAATTAGCCAATGAAGTATAAAATTATATAAAAAATAAAGTAAACTCAGTGTATTAAACTGTTTGGAAATGGGGAATTTTATGAACATTTGAAAATATGAGGACATTTGAAGCATTTTATGAACATTTTTGAACCGAGAGAAAAAAAGAATTTAAGAGAGGGTTGTTTCTGTAAGTGATGATGATAATGAGCTATACCTGAGTGAGTGCATGGTTTTTCGTAGGAGAGATGGATGATGAACAGAATGTTGGTCTCGTGCAAAAGAGAGAGAGAGAGAGAGAGAGAGAGAGAGAGAGAGAACTAAACAGCAAGTAGATGTTGGCAAGCATGTGTGAGGATGTTAGTATGCTTTAAGTAGGTGAGTGTAAGAATCAAATGGTATGTGTTGTGTGTGTGTGTGTGGGGGGGGGGCAAAGTGAAAGGAGACCAGGAGTTTGAAGTAAAATAATTGATTGTTGATTTCAATGGGAGAGAATGTTTTCAAATGTAAGTTCAGTAGTTATTTATGAGGGTATCCAATGAGTGATGAACTTTGGTGTTGAAGTCCAGCCTGAAAGGTCATAGTAGGAATGGTCAGTAGAATTGGGATGTATGCAATAGGTTTCAGATATTCAAAGCTGTTATGTTGCACATACTAACCTGCATCTGATTAATTCATATGCGTCAACAGTGTAGAGCTGGTATTTTATGCAATAATTTACATTACTGGAGATAACAAGTGAAACTGCCCTTAACTTGTAAAGAAAACCTAAGATTATGTAACAGAGATTCAAAGAATAGGTTCTGCAGTAGAATTAAATGGATGATCCATGTTGGGTGTGGAAAGAGATTCCATAGGTTGAGATTGTGTCTAAAAGAGTGAGCATAAGCAGGTTGGATTTGAGAAAATGGAAATTGAGAATGGCATATTGGAGAGGGTAGAATGGAAGGTGAGGTAGGGAAAGGAATGCAGCTGGGATTTTTGCAGAGTTGTGGTTAATAATTTAGATGTGATGATGGATTGTATCAATGGTAGGTTGAAGATAGTTTGAAGCATGGATAAAATTTGACCCCCCCCCCCCCCCCCCCCCCCCCCCCAAGCAGCTTGATATATTAACATTATTTTTATTTGTAGCACAAATTTATTGGTTGTAATTTGTGTTGAAGTTCTTTTTACTGCTTTCAGAATTCTCTAGCACATCATAAATGTTTTAGAATCCAGTTCACCAAGATATTTGCATAAAGGATTTGTCAAATTTCCATGTAAAGTTTTTATATAATTCAGATACAAGAAACTAAAGATAGAACCTTAAAGTACACATAACTGAACTGGAACTTTACATACAATACTGTTAATGAGGTTATTTTCAAATAGTCTTTCATTTATTTATACCTGGATTACTTATTAACATGTAGATAACAGTATACTGTACTATGGCGGGAAATCAAAATATTAGTACCTGTATAACTGTGTAAAATAAATTTGGTTGTTACAATAGGACACTGGTCTAGATATTTTGTTGTTACTGGGAGGACTATATGCCTAACAGCTTAAATATTTTAGCATTTTCTGGGGTTCACTATTCCACTTATTGGAATATGTCATCCAGCTGAGGCTTTTAATATCTATACCAATAATTAACTGCTAATTATTTCCATATCAATCAGATACTGTGTATTTAGTGTGGAAAGAAAGGGTTGTTGTTTCACTTAGTTGGTACTTGATAATTTGTAATGTAATATGGTCTTTAATATAATTATTAAATAGCATTTTTTGATTCACTGGCTAAAAAATAGGCAGATGGCTTTTAATAAAGGAAATTTATTAGAATATAGCTTTTTGAGCCATGCTTAATAAGCAGGCCTTTTTTTTTTTTTGATGCTAGTAAACTGAAGTGAAGAGCATATAAATTTAATAATTTCATGAACCAAATGTTATTTACTGGCTTAGTAAAATAGTCTAAAAGTAATAACTAATTGTTAGTATACTTGTCAAATGTCTCATAGAAGAGACGGTTACTAGGAAAGAGTTGGCATCCTTAAAATTTTAGATTTAAAATACAATGAATTTTTTTTTTATCATTATTAGTTTGAATTGACAGTTTTAGTTGGGATGAGAACTGGAGTTTTCTAGATATAGTTAAAGATAGAATAACTATGTTGGTATTGTGAAAAATGTCTTACTTTTATAGTTTGTGATTCATTGTTAAGTAATAGTGGGTTAGTACTACAATTATTTTCTAGAGATGAGTAATATTTGTCCCAACCTAGAAAAAATGCCTTTTAATTTAGTGCTTAAATTTGTTATAAATGAACTTGAATTTTTCCACACCTTTGCAGAAGTATGCATGATACTATATTCAAAATTTTGGTTGGGAATTGTAATGATCTGGATGGAAAATACAACTAATAGTTTGCTTTTGAAATCTTATAAGAAATAATAAAAATATATGGCATGTTTGTTTTATAACAAAAAGATTTCAATATTCATAGGTATTAAAAATATTTTAGATGTTTTATTTTTATGATTTTCTTCCTAGGAAGTTAGTTTTTGTTTGTGGCAGATGTTCAGGTGCAATAAAGACTGTAAACAAACAGGAAACAACTTCTATCTCATTCCAGAGTGAAAAACTAGAGGTAGTCGATAGCTTCCGCTATCTGGGCGACCAAGTTAGTAGTGGGGGTGGGTGTGCTGAAAGTGTAGCTGCTAGAATAAGAATAGCCTGGGCAAAGTTTAGAGAGCTCTTACCCCTGCTGGCAACAAAGGGACTCTCACTCAGAGTAAAAGGCAGACTGTATGACGCATGTGTACGAACAGCCATGCTACATGGCAGTGAAACATGGGCTGTAACTGCTGAGGACATACGTAAGCTCGCAAGGAATGAAGCCAGTATGCTCCGTTGGATGTGTAATGTCAATGTGAATACCCGTCAGAGTGTAAGTATCTTGAGAGAAAAGCTGAACATTAGAAGCATCAGTTGTGGTGTGCAAGAGAGATGATTGCGCTGGTATGGACATGTGGTGAGGCAAGACCTTCATACATTGGGCCTCACTGAGGCGATGACTACTGACCGAGACCTTTGGAAATGTGCTGTGCGTGAGAAGACCCGGCAAGCCAAGTAAGATCGTTGCCAGTGCCCCTGGACTGGCTCTTGTGCGGGTGGCACATAAGATGCACCATTTTGAGCGTGGCCGTTGCCAGTATCGCCTGACTGGCCTTCGTGCAGGTGACACGTAAAAGCACCTACTACACTCTCTGAGTGGTTGGCGTTAGGAAGGGCATCCAGCTGTAGAAACTCTGCCAAATTTAGATTGGAGCTTGGTGTTGCCATCCGGTTTCACCAGTCCTCAGTCAAGTCGTCCAACCCATGCTAGCATGGAAAGCGGACGTTAAACGATGATGATGATGATGATGAAACTTATTGTTAAGAAAAGCTGGGGTGTGTGGCGTTCAGTTATTCCATAAATGAAAGATGCATTAAATACTACAAAATGTACACGTAGGACAGACACAGGGACCCTAATTCTTCCTCGGTTATTGACCAAAAATACTAATACCCAGTTTCATGCCTTTAACAATAAAACTGGGAACTTCATATATTGGCGGCACCCGCAAGATTTGCGTAGAATTAGGGCTTGAGCAAACAAAACAATAGAGGGTGGACATACGAAAGTAAACAAATGTAATTTGAAACAATAGATGAAGACAATAAATATAGCCTTTTGGCCAAACAATGAATGATGGATTAACACCAGGAAGAAATCCTCAAATGGATATAAAAACAGAATTAGTACAAGAGGAGAAAAAGTTGACTAGCATGCTAGGCGTCCAGTGGT
The DNA here is from genome assembly GCF_046866305.1 of Octopus bimaculoides. Lineage (NCBI taxonomy): Eukaryota > Metazoa > Mollusca > Cephalopoda > Octopoda > Octopodidae > Octopus > Octopus bimaculoides. Next base: position 79,437,175 of record NC_142929.1, read on the forward strand.
GAAAAGGCAGAAAATAGAAATTGAAAATCAGTCAAGGGTCACATATAGGCAGCAGATAGAAGGGAAGGAGGATGAGAGAGAGAGAACAAGGGGAAGGAAGGGAGAAAGTGTACAATTAAGTGTGAGAAGACAAGAAAGAGAGAGAGAGAGGAAGTAGGGATGTTAGAGAAGGAATATTAGGACAAGAGAGAAAGAAAGCTAGTTGCAAAAAATATATACAAACTTACTGTTAACTGAAGTTAGGATGCGTGGCATTCAGTCATTCCATAAATGAAAAATGCATTAAATACTACAAAATGTACACGTAGGACTAACACAAAGACCCTAATTCTTCCTCAGTTATACTAAAAATACTAATACCTAGTTTCATGCCTTTAACTGGGAACTTCGTATATTGGCAGCACTTGCAAGATTTGCATAGAGTTAGGGCTTGAGCAAACAAACCAATACAAAGTGGACGTATGAAAGTAAACAAATGTAATTTGAAACGATAGATGAAGACAATAACTAAAGCTGTTTGGCCAAACATGAGAATGATGGATTAACGCCTGGAAGAAATCCTGAAATGGATATAAAAACAGAATTAGTAACAGCTGACGGAAGGGAAGGAGTATGTGAGAGAGGGGGAGAGGGAGAACAGGGGAAGGGAGAAAGTGTACAATTAAGTATGAGAAGACGAGAGAAAGGGAGAGAGGAAGTAGGGATGCTAGAGAAGAAACATTAGGATGAGAGAGAAAAATGAAAAAGATTTTCAAAAAATATTAACAAATTTACTGTTAACAAAAGTCAGGATGTGTGGTGTTCAGTCATTCCATAAATGAAAAATGCAGTAAATACTACAAAATGTCTACATAGGACAGACACAAGGGCCCTAATTCTTCTTCAGTTATCGACCAAAAATACTAATACCCAGTTATATATAATGTGTGTATATATATATATATATATATATATATATGAACATGCTTTAGCAGCTGAGGTGTGATATGATGTGAAATGGTCTTAGATAATTGGAAAATCTCTATTTTGTTAAAATGAATGTTGAAGCCCTTTATAAAAAGAATAAATGAGAGGTTTCTGTTCTAGTGCCAAGAAAAATATGTAACAATATGTAAATAAAGATTTATTGTTATCTTCATGATCTTCATTTAATATCCATGTTCCATACTGTCTTGGATTAGACAATTTTGCAGGATCTGACAGGCTGATGGACTGCATTAGGATCCACTGTTTACTTTGGTGTGGTTTCTACTGCTGCATGCGCTTCCTAATGCCAATCAATTTAAAGAAAGTCCTGGGTACTTTTCTTTGTGCCACTAGCACTTGTGAGACTGCTATAGAACTTGCAAGACTGATCCCTGGTCTTATGCTTGGAGATGATGGGTTAAAGTATGAAAGAAGGGCCAGAGCAGAATAGTTTTCTTACTGTAAAGGAGCTGCATGACTACTCACCTTTAAAATCAGAGTGGAGTGATGTGGGTGGAGCTGGGAAGAGATAAAATAGCGAAGTAAAAGTGTTTATATATTTTACACATGTATTTTTCACTACAGTGTAATAAGATCTCTACAGTATATAATATATTATTGACAAAAAGTAATTAATAAGAAATTTAAATATTTCTCTTTTTCAATTTAGAGTTTAAAAGTTATTAGTTTAGCATTGGTCAAACTTGCATGTACCTTTGTCTTTTTTAAAAAATCTTTTATTGTAGTTTCCGTTAACTATACTTGAAATTTTAAATATTTACTAAATACTTATTTGTGGGGAAAAGTGAAGAGAAAAAGAAGTAATAAAGAAGTAGATATTAGAGCCTTTGTGGAAAAAGGTTAAACTGACAGAATATTGGTAAACCCTCTAAAATATTGAGAGGGTGGAATTCAGTTAATATTGGATAATTCAGCTATGTAAGGAAGTTAGAAAACCTTCCAATAGTTACTGTCATGCTGGTCAGATTGTTGGGAATGATGGGGAGAGAGAGGGGAAAAAGTTTTACTTTTAATAATTACTTTAATATGACAAGGTGGTCAGCTAATTAAATGGGAACTTCTGAAGGTAGTAAATAACCTTTATGAAGTTAGTGTAAATTAGAGTTGAATTGTCGGCTACAAATACTTAGAAACTGGAATGGGGAAATAAAGATTCTGTATTTCTGATGTAACAATTAAGATTGGTTCTTTCTGTTGTGCATTTGTTGACTTTGCAAACAACCTATTGCAGAGTTATTCATTCATGCAAGCATAAAAATTTGCACTATAGTGACAAATGTTAATGAAAAATTGACACTGAATTACATCATCACTGCCATTCTTTAATGTCCACCTATATATATATGTATTCACACACACACACACACACACACACACACACACACACACACACACACAAAACAGGCTTCTTCCATTTTTCACCTATCTAATCTACTCAAAGCTTTGATTGGCTTGGGCCTATGATAAAAAAAAAACACTTGACTAGAGTGCTGTGCAGTGGGACAACTCAAAATCACATGGTTGGGAAGTCAGCTTCTTAACTACACACCAATACCTACTACTAATTACAGTATTAAGAAAACAAGCAACTACCTTATATTTTCAAAGTAAGATCTTTAATAAGAAAATATAATATTTATTAGATTATTGTAACAAGTCTCACATGAATTCTTTTTGACTTACTTTTGCATCCAACTTAAAAAAAACAAATTCTTTTTTATTTTCTAGATTTTATTTGATTGGAATTCTGTTACATTACTTACCCTTCTATAAACTCCCCCAATCATTTATGTAAAATATGTTTGTAACTTACTTAAACAAAGACATGTGAATTAAGCTTATTACATTGTGAAAAGCAGTCATATCAAAGAGCCTGCTTCATGGACAGTGTAAGTCATCAATGTCTATCTGGCTATCCATTCATTGCGGACAATCTTCAATTGCATCCCACTGAAAGTATTATTTTTAAAACCAGATTTAAATACTTATTCATTGAATCCATAAATGCTTATATGTAATCATAAATTATAAAATTTTCTTACTAGTTTGTAATATCCTCAGCTGTCTGATGAATGGTTATGTGAAATTCTGAATAACAGTTTGTGAACTCTCTCTCTCTTTGTGTATGTATATATATATATATATATATATATATATATATATATATAAACTGATAACTTAGCCACTACCTTACCCCAAAACTAGTGATGATTTTTGTCAAAACACTATAACGCTGGATAGGATGTTATTGTATTTGATTTTGTTCCTCCTAGTTCTGATCTTGATTTTAGCCTTTTGTGAGTAGTCAACATAATTATCAATAAAATACAAGGGGCAATTTGAGTGTTTCCCTTCTTATTCCAATATTGACTCTCTAACATTGTGGAAAATTTTGTACAGCAAGAAGTAGGTTGAAATTTTGTTGAGGTTTCAATCATTAGGTGAAACTATTTTACTCAACTTCTCATGCTCTTGGGAGAAAAAATGCCTGATTGTCAACTATCCGATATTTTTCCCCCTCTAAAATATCAGACCTTGGTGTTTAGTGTTGGAAAAGATGCTTTGCAGTATTTTTTTTTTTTTTTTTTTTGACACTTTACATTCTGTGTTAGAATCCTGCTATAGTCAAGTTTTGTCTTTCGATTGATGATATCACCTAAGCCTTCCTCTCAAAATTGCTGGCCTTTGTGCCTAAATTAGAAACAATTATTTAGAATCTTCTTCTTTTCAAAACTTATGTGACTTCGTCACAGGCATGATTGTATGGTTAAGAAGTTTGCTTCCCAACCATCATCATCGTTTAACGTCCGCTTTTCATGCTAGCATGGGTTGGACGATTTGACTGAGGACTGGTGCAACCGGATGGCTACACCAGGCTCCAATCTAATTTGGCAGAGTTTCTACAGCTGGATGCCCTTCCTAACGCCAACCACTCAGAGAGTGTAGTGGGTGCTTTTACGTGTCACCCGCACGAAAACGGCCACGCTCGAAATGGTGTCTTTTATGTGCTACCCGCACAAGAGCCAGTCCAGGGGTACTGGCAACGATCTCGCTCGAAAACCCTACAAGGCCAGTCAGGTGGTACTGGCAACGGTCACGCTCAGGATGGTACATCTTATGTGCCACCCGCACAAGAGCCAGTCCAGGGGCACTGGCAACGATCTCATTTGGCTTGCCGGGTCTTCTCACGCACAGCACATTTCCAAAGGTCTCGGTCAGTAGTCATCGCCTCAGTGAGGCCCAATGTTCGAAGGTCTTGCCTCACCACCTCAGCCCAGGTCTTCCTGGGCCTACCTCTTCCACGGGTTCCCTCAACTGTTAGGGAGTGGCACGTTTTCACGCAGCTATCCTCATTCATTCTCACCACATGTCCAAACCAGCGCAATCGTCTCTCTTGCACACCACTACTAACACTTCTTATGTTCAGCTTCTCTCTCAAGATACTTACACTCTGACGGATATGCACATTTACATTACACATCCAGCGGAGCATACTGGCTTCATTCCTTGCGAGCTTACTTATGTCCTCAGCAGTCACAGCCCATGTTTCACTGCCATGTAGCATGGCTGTTCGTACACATGCGTCATACAGTCTGCCTTTTACCCTGAGTGAGAGTCACTTTGTCGCCAGCAGGGGTAAGAGCTCTCTAAACTTGGCCCAGGCTATTCTTATTCTAGCGGTTACACTTTCAGCGCACCCACCCCCACTACTAACTTGATCACCCAGATAGCGGAAGCTATCAACTACCTCTAGTTTTTCTCCCTGGAATGAGATAGAAGTTGTTTCCTGTTTGTTTACAGTCTTTATTGCACCTGAACATCTGCCACATACAAAAACTAACTTTGTAGTTAATCTGCCTTTGATATTGCTGCACCTCTTATGTGTCCATAGCTTGCACCGGGTACATCTTATAGAGTTACTACCTACTCCTTTACTGCATACTGAGCAGGGCCATCTACCTGAAGGGGTTTGTGTTTTATCTACCTTCCTACTTATTAGGATTTTGGTTTTTGCTAGGTTGACTCTAAAGCCCTTCGATTCTAGTCCTTGCTTCCACACCTTAAACTTCTCCTCTAGTTCTGATAGTGACTGCGCAATTAGTGCAAGGTCATCAGCATAGAGGAACTCCCAGGGGCAACCTGTCTTGAATTCCTCTGTGATCGTCTGGAGGACTATGATAAATAGGAGGGGGCTGAGGACGGAATCTTGGTGGACCCCTACCTCTACCCGGAATTCATTACTGTACTCATTTCCAACCTTCACCTTACTGACAGCATCTCTGTACATGGCTCGCACAGCTCTCACTAACCATTCTTCTATCCCAAGTTTCCTCATTGACCACCAGATAAGGGATCGGGGGACCCTGTCAAAGGCTTTCTCCATGTCAACGAAGGCCAGGTACAGAGGTTTATCCTTGGCTAGATATTTCTCCTGCAGCTGTCTCACTAGAAATATGGCATCAGTGGTGCTTTTACCTGACACGAACCCAAATTGCATCTCATCTAAATTGATTTGCTCCCTAATTAGTTGGGCTATGACCCTCTCCGTAACTTTGTCCCACTGCATTACACCTTGGACATGTGTCTTCTACTATAGCTCTGAACCGACCAATACCTTGCGAGTGGATTTGGTAGACAAAAACTGAAAGAGGTTCCTAGTATGCGTGTGTCTATATATGTATGCATGCATGACACTTCTTGTATGGTAGTTGTAAATGAGTGTCACTATCATGTGCACAACTTCATTCATTTCTAGTAATCTGCCAAATCATATTACAATTGACGTTTTATATTTTGGAAGTTGAAGAAAAACTAGTGCCTAATTTAAAGTTGTGACCCAACAAACATTTTAAATATGAATCTAGTATTTTGTTATTGGAATTAAAACTATGCAGAAAAATGGATTATGCAATTTGCTTTCCATAGTGTAAATTAACCTTTTATGCTTATATCACCAAATTTCTTTTGATAATTAAAAAAATGATATCTTCAGGATTTAAAGATAAGCTTTTTATTTTTGTTAATTCATTAGAAAGGCTTCACTAAAAATATTATTGTAAAATTAAATAAGTTTGTGGTTGCTGTGGATTTGTGAAATAAGTGGAGTAGTTTTTGTTTTTTTTTATGATACATTTATTATACATTCTATTATACTTTCATGATAACAGCTATTCAATTATTTGTTTTGTTTTATCAGCACTGAAGGATCCTCTGGCATTAATCCAAAACAAATCTTTATTGTTACACCTTAAATAGTTGATTAAGTAGTTCACATTAGAATCTTGACTCATGCATTGCATTCTGTCATTGAATAAAGAAATTAATCTGTTAATCTAATTTTAAAATGTGAACTAGCTTCACCATGCCTTGTGTTAAGTAACCATCTAAAAAAAAAATGTGTAAAATGTGAATTCTAATTTTAAGAAAAGTGATATAAAAATATTCTCAATTTCTCGATAAAAATTTTTTAAAAACTGTTTTGTTTACCTTTTGCAAATGTGCATTTCATTAAGGTTATATGATAGTTTTATTTTTAGTACTGAAGTATTATGATATTAATTTCAAAGAGAAACTATTGTAATTGATATTTCTTAATTGTTTTCACTAAAGGTGCATCATTTGTCAGACACTGATCTTATATAGCTTATCTGGAAAATCAGTCAGTTTGTTGCAATTGTAAATAATTCAAATATTTGATTGTTGAGGTTAGGAAAACCATATGAAGCATCTTCTCCAATTTCATATTGCTTGTTTTTACATCCATTTTTTCCATACTGTCACACATCTGATTCCTCTTCTACCCTGTTTACTCTCATCCTCATTTGTACTTTTCTTATTGTGCACAGACATTAAACATCTAACAGACCATACTTATCATTTCTTTGCACACTTGCATCCTTTGCCTTCACTGCTGTGTTTTTGTAACCATGCAACATCACACTTTTTATTCTATTATCATACAATCTGTCCTTCAATGAGAGAGGTAATCACGTTTTTCTTTATGTTAGCAGGGATAATAACTATCTCCTAACTATTTCCATTTTGTTCTCATTCTGGTTGTTTTCAGACATTCTCCTCCACTGCTAATTTGGTCTCCTGCATGACAAGAATTTTTTTAGGGTACTCTCTGAGCATTTGAAAGAATTTATTTGCCCACTACTCCTTTGCATCTACTACTTATGAAGTCCTTTATATACAGAGTGTTTGGGCTAAATTTGACAGTTTGCATAAAAGATAAAGAAAACATAATATCTGATCCAAAAATAAAAGTATTTTAAAAAATAAAATATACCAACTAGCTGGGAAATAATAGTTTACTCAAAGTTGCTGCCTGCAGCTTCCACCATGATCTCAAGACAGCTCCTGAATCTAACACATGTGTTCCTCAGTGTGGCCCTGGGAAGATCTTAGCACCTCGTTGATCTTGATCACCAGCTGGCCTTGGTGTTGCAATTGCACCCCACATGTAGTAATCCATGGATTACGACTGAGGAAATTAGGAGGCCACACATACGGCCTTCCAGCAGCAACCTTCTCCAACCAGAGATTGACCACAGTCTCCAGCAATATCACTTGGCCATCTGCATTGAGGTTAAGTCCCTGTTCAAAGATATAGGGTTGAATTCTGATGTGCAGACATAATTAGAATGCTTGCTGTGTCCCATCCTGTTGGCCATACCTTTATAGTCTCAATTGTAGCTGTCCATGTCACATCTTACACCTTTACAGTGTTCACAGAGCAATGAGCAGTAGTCATGATGTCATTTTGATACCTGGCATGAATCAGCATGATACAGGTAACTCTTTTCCAATAGCTTTCAGTCCTTCAAGTCAGCTAACTTTTTCTCAACTACAACCTTAATCTTTATGTTCTCCCTCACTGTTGACTGCTCACCAGTATATCAAGTTGTTCCCGAAAAAAGGAGAAATTAGAAAAAAAAAGAAAATCATTTAGTCCAAACACCCTTTACATCTATATATTGTTGCCTCTTTAAATGTTTAACACTGTGGCATAGTACAGTTGTGTGTGTGTGTGTGTGTGTGTGTAATGGATCTAAGTGCAGCTATACACCAACATGCGCGTGTGCACACACACACACACACACACACACACACACAGTAGTATTAGCATTCTAACATTTGCCATGTTTGAGACTTTAGTGAGGTAAAATTTTCTATGGCTAGATGCCCCTTTCAGTGCCAATCTTGAATTATTTCTAAGGTAATTCCCTGTCTACCATCTATCAAACAACCAATAGCCCAGACTTGCTTTCACAGAGGACTACAAACAAGTGATACCATTTGTACAAGTAGTGAACCGTTTGTTTACAATCAGTGAGCATATTAAGACAAGTCAATGAGCCTAGATATGCTTTTGCAGTGGACTGCTAACAAATGGCTCCATTTGCATAATCATTCAGGGTTTTGTTTACGATTAGCACAAACGAGAAGGTATGGGAAAACATGCACTGTCATTTGCATGCATAAGTATGGGAATGAAATTTGCTTAAGGGGTGCAAATCCAGGTCCAACCCAGGATGTCCAAAGCGTTTTCATTCCCCCCAAGATTTTTAGGGAGTGCAGTTGCATGTCTGCACTCCCTGTTCCTGAGTGTGTTTGTATACATGAACATATACATATACAACAAGCTTCTGCCACTTTCACTTGCAAAGTATTGGTTAACCCATGCTAGAGCAGAACTTACCAACTAACAGTATTCTTGTAGTGCAATTGAACCCTTAACTGCATGGTTCCAAAGTGCCCACGTCAAAATTCCAAGTTTGTACTACCCCGTTAGCCTATCATGCCAACCTCTTTTGGACTCCTTCCACTCTCGACATCTTCCATATACTCTAATCATTTCTTCATATACAGTTTTCATTCATTGTAAAACTAAATAACCTAGGTCTGTCTGACTGTATATGTATGGGATATATATTTTGCCATACTCTATTTTAACAGCTCTTATATCTGCTACCATTCTCAGTGCCTTCTCATTCACCATCATACCCCCACTCACTATAGCCACCCTCATGTATCTCTACATTCCCATTCTAAGTGTTCCTACCTACACTTTGCATGTCTACTTTCCAGTCTATTCTCTTACCTAACCTCCTCTCCATACTGATATTTCCCATGAACTGCATGTTTACCTTTGTTCATCATTCACTATATTCACCTCTACCCCCATCTCAAACCATCTGTAACTTTCCTTTCACATTCTTATGAAATTAGCACCACCCCATCCACTCTCCATATCTTCCCTTATACTAACCTTCTTGTACCTTGAGAGTTTACTTTGACACCCAATCACTACCATCTTTATCTTCCTAGCTACTCATACTTACCTTATATAATGTGTTGGGTAGCCATGTATCTCCTCTCTATGTAGCAAGACACGTGTACTTGTTCCTCTGTCATACTTTAGACTCTCAACACCTCAAATCTCTCCCCTCCCACTTAGTTGAGGTGGCTTTTACTTGTTCTTTTCCTGTCTTGCAAGTTGCTGGTGATCTCACTAGCACCACTGTTACAAAAAAAGCTCCCAATACACATTGTTAAGTGGCTGGTATTAGGAAGGGCATCCAGCCACACAAACCATGTGAAAGCTGACATGGGAGTTCATTGCAGTTCTGTGGTTTGCCAGATGCCGTCAAATTGTCCAACCCATGCTAGCACAGAAAATAGATATTTAATGAAGATAACAATCTCACACACACACAAACCTTATCTCTTATTACTTTCTCTCCATGACATCTATGTCCCCTTTTTATCATATCTCCTCTTGTCAATGCTACAGTTTGTTCTGAGGATGAAAGCCAGAGAAAAAAGCAGTAAAATGAGTTGCCTCAACAACTATTGTCTTTATGTGCATTTGCATGCACACACACACACAGCTATGTCTGTCTGTCTGTCTATACAGAAAAACAGATGGGGGTAGTCAGCAAAAGAAGACAGAGTGACTTGGTCAGACTATGACAATGTGGGGAATTGGACATTAAAATAATGACTTTATTTTAAAAGTTATCTGTACAGGTTTTCTATAGAAACTAGAGCAAGCACTGGAAGTTACTACATTTCATATACAAATACATCTATGTAAACAATGTGATCGAAGATAGAAAAATAGGTAATGGGTGTATTTGCATATTTCAAGAGTTCTTGCTCCTTTTTGAGCAACACATCCAAGCCATTAGTCACCCCTGGACACATTACTTAAATAGCCACCTAACAATGGTATATACCAATTTTACACATTAAACACATTCCTGGCAACTGGTACATGCATACTAATTGCTTGTAGGGACACCATATTTTGTTATGTGACCATAATATACTATAAAGTATATTGAAAGCTTTATAAACCAATACTTTGTCCTACCTGTGTTAGTAGTGCTATTCAGTCATGTGTTTGCAGTGTTATTCACTCACTTTTTTTAAAGTTATCTCTATAGATTTCCCATAGAAATTAGAGCCAAAACTGTAAGTTATGGTATTTCAAATACGAATATGTCTCTGTAAACAGTGCATTTGAAGATAGAAAAATAGGTAATGGGTGTATATGCATATTTCAGGAATTCTTGTTCCTTCTTTAGCACCTCATCCAACCTGTTTATCATCCATGAACACATTACTTAAATAGCCTCCAAATATAGCAGTGTTACACAATTGGATATACAAATTTTACATATTAAACACAGGTGGGACACAGTATTGACTTATAATAACCTTTAATATATGTGGTAGAATATTATGGTTGCATTACAAAATATGGTGTCCCTACCAGTTATTTATATTAAATAATGATGACAAAAATGTTAAAATAAATGAATGAATGCACATATTTGGTTGGTGGGGTGACCTAGCACACAAACATTTAACTGACCACTTTTTCATGACTAGCAGGTATCGTTTAGTGCTTTAATATTTGGTTGCAGTCTCAGCTCACGTACAATTTGTCTTTCGTGCAAATTAACACTGCACATTCAAGAGATCATATTAAACCTAATTTTTAACATTCTTATTTTCTATTACACTGCTTTCTTGCATTGCCTGCATTCAATACTAATTTCTCGCTGCTACCTAGTATCATACTATTTATGTATTTTTTTTTTTTTCAATGTGAAAATCTCAGTTACCAATCTTTTATGCTATCCTGCTGTACTGAGGTGATAAAAATTCTGTACTCAGAGCTTATTGTTTTCTAATTAAGACCATTGTGGTGTCATCATCATCATCGTTTAACGTCTGCTTTCCATGCTGGCAAGGGTTGGATGGTTGACTGAGGACTGGCAAGCCAGAAGGTTGCACCAGGCTTGACCATGCTCAAATGGTGCTTTTTACATGCCACCAGCATTGGCATCATCCATGCTCGAATGGTTCTTTTTATGTGCCAGGCAGCACTGGAATTGGCCATGACTATGATTTCACTTGACTCAACAGGTTTTCTCAAGCACAGCGTATAGCCCAACGATTGAAGGGTACTTTTAAACGGGCCGGTTATGCGGCTCTGGTTTCGGCCATGGCTGCAGTCTCGCTTGGTATGCAGGTCTTCTCACGCACAGCATATCTCCAAAGGTCTCTGTTGCTTCTCATTGCTTCAGTGAGGCCCAACATCCGAAGGCTGTGCTTCACCACCTCATCCCATGCCTCCTTGGGTCTACTTCTTCCACGGATTCCCTCCATTGTTAGGGTGTGACACTTCTTCACACAACTGCTCTCATTCATACGCAACAGTGCAGTTATCTCTCTTGCACACCACATCTGATGCTTCTTATGTCCAACTTTTCTCTCAGGATGCTTACACTCTGTCATGTATGCACATTGACATTGCACATCCAGCAGAACATACTAGCTTCTTTTCTTTGAAGCCTACACTTCCTCAGAAGTCGCAGCCCATGTTTCACTGCCGTATAGCAAGGCTGTTTGCACACATGCATCATACAGTCTACCTTTTACTCTGAGTGAGAGGCCTACTTCTACCTGGAATTCTTCATTATACTTGTTGCCAACCCTCACCTTACTGACAGCATCCCTGTACATGGCTTGTACAGCTCTTACCAACTACTCATCTCTCCCTAGTTTCTGCATTGACCGCCAAGTAAGGGATCGAGGGACCATGTCAAAGCCAAGTACAGAGGTTTGTCTTTGGCTAGGAATTTCTCCTGCAGCTGTCTTACCAGAAATATAGCATCAGTGGTGCTTTTCTCTGGCATAAACTCAAACTGCATCTCATCTAAATCAACTCTCTCTCTAATTAGTTGGATTATGACCCTCTCCGTGACTTTCATCACCTGATCCAACAATTTGATACCTCTGTAATTATTCCTATCTAATGTGTCACCTTTGACTATGGTGCTGCTACACCAGTCATTGGCTATGACTCCTTCATGTATCACCTGGTTGACTATACAGGTGACTAGACTACAGCCTACACTGCCAGATATTTTAAGCATCTCTGTAGTGATTCCTGATGGGCTGAGGGCTTTCCCTGTCTTCATACCCTTAATTGCTTTATCTACCAAGGTACTATCAGTTTGAATAGCTGGGCCTTCTGTTGGGTCGACATTTGGCAACTCTTTTTCTCCTATTCATTCTCTTCATTTAGTAACCTTTCATAGTGGTGTCTCCAAGTCTCTCTTTTTGCAGCATCATTGAATGCAAATGAGCCATCATCCATGCAGACACATTTCTCTCCTGTAACATCATGATTATCTCTCACACACTGTCTTACAATATAGAACATTTCAAGTGTCTGGTCTTCACAATGCAGAACGTTGGGCAAATCTTTTCTTATCTGCTTCCCTTCTGGTTAAGTATATCTGTCTCCTAGCTTCCCTTCTGGTGATCTGATACTGTTCCCTGCTACCACTGCACTTCCAGTCCTTTCATGCCTGTTTCTTTTGCCTAATAGCCCTGTCAACTACATTGTTCCACCACCATGTTACTTTAGGTTGAGAGGACACTTTGCACCAGCCACACATCTGGTCAGCCCTCAACAGGTTGTCCGATTGAAACCTCCAGTTGTCCTCCACATTATGTGACGCTATTTTTTCAATGTGTAGGATATTAATGCATTTTTTACTTACAGCTAACTTCAAGTCTTGTTCCGTACCTACATCTAATACACTATTTTATCCTTTTGTAATTTGGAAGAATTCAATTACATTTTGATAAATTATAAAGATCTGTTGCTTTAAAACTTTCTTTTTTCTTTTTAGGAACCAATGAAATCCAGAGCTCCACAATTACATTTGGAATATAGGTTTTACAAACAGCTTGGTCAAGCAGGTAAATGCTTAAAACTTTTTCCTTAATTTCATTTGTTCAGTGATCCAGATATGTTATATGGATATCATCATCATCACCATCAATATCATATATCTGTTTTCCATGCTGGTATGGGTTGGATGATTTAACTGAAAACTGGTATGCTGGGGAGCTGTACCAGGTTCCAGTCTGATTTGGCATGGTTTCTTTGACTGAATGCCCTTCCCAATTCTAATCACTCCAAGAATGTAGTGGGTGCTTTTTACATGCTACTAACACAGGTGCCAGTTACGCAACACAGCACAACCACGACTATGGTCTCACTTGGCTTGACAGGTCCTCTCAAGCATGGTATATCACCAAAGGTCTTGGTCACTTGTCACTGCCTCTGAAGCCTGACATTCGAATGGTGCCTTTTATTTGTCACTGGCACAGGTGTCAGTTATGCAACACTGGCATTGGCCATGACGAAAATTACAGATAACAGATTATAAATATTTTGGTCTATTTTTTAAGTAATATGATGTCCATTATTATCCTTCCTATTGTCCACTGTCTAGACCAAATATTGCAAGATAGTGGTGTCTGTTCATTTTCATAGTTGCGCAGTGGGGGCACTTGAAATTTGATCTGCATGGGTAAATGGTAAGAAACAAGAATATGTGAGATGGTTGGAATATAGTTTGCATTAAACAATGTGGAAAACAACTACAAATGTAAGTTAAAATATGCTCAACACAAAGTAAGAGGAAGCAAACAAACAAAAGTATTGACCTAGGAGGTATGCTGTTTGACATAACTATCAGTACCATTATCATCACATCATCATTGTTCTTTTTCTTGCCTTTCTGTGGCTATGTTACTGTTAATATGCCTGCAGAAAAACTCTCTTTCAGCTAGTTCTGCTGGTTAATCTAGAATATGCTGCAGGTTTTCTTTGCCTACCATTACTCATGTTATCATTTCTCAGAAGTTACCTTACATTTATTCACTTATATCTGAATCTATATCATTATTCTGTTCTGCTTTCAATTCTTTGAAGTGTTGTGGTTATATGACAGTTTTCCCATTTCTTTATATGGTTCTTTGCATTTTTATTGATCTCTGCAAGGTCTTTAGAGCTGCAGGAGTTGGGTAGTGTGGGCAGACAAGGTAGTGCTCCATATTATGGTCTCCTTCTTCACATTCAGAATTAGTTGGGCTGACAAAAACAACTTTTAATTGTCCTGTTCTTCTCATATGGTTGAGTGTTTTCCACTGAATCCAGAAGGGATGTTTTCAGTAGTAGGGGGATTCCTGTGTCAGTTGGAGTATAGTTTCTTTCTGAGAGGTTGTTAGGAGGTAGGCATAGTATTCATTGTGTTAAAAATATGTATCTATATCGCAATTACTTGTCTATTTCATTTTCATTCTTTTTATTACATATGCTGCTATTTCTATTGCTACACAACATATTTTTTTGTTTATCATTCTTATAATGTCTTTAATGTGAAGCTTATCTCTTTTACAGATTCCCTATCAATTTGATTGGGATGGGTCTGAGATTGTAACACCATTCCAAACATACTTCATTGTTGTTGTCTTTATTGTTGCTGTCTTTATTGTTGTTGCCTTCATTGTTGTTGTCTCAGATGTCACCATCTTGTTTGCTTTAGGAATATGTAGAGCTATATCATCTGATGTGTCCTTTAAGTTGACTTTGTTATTTTGTGAATGTTACCCATCCTTCAGAGTGTTTTAATGAAGCTGGACAGTACCAACTTGATTATATTTCTCACAACTGAAGATGTTTGACTGCAAATAGCATTAAATCCAAGGTTTTCAAGAAACTTAAAATGATCTGGTCTTAGAGAAAGTTTACAACTATCAGTTCACTGGATTCTATGTTACATTTTCAGAATGTAACTTTCGATGTTGCTACAGGCACCAATCTGGTTTTTAGTAAGTTGCAAAAGATATGGTATTTGAATAAAATTTAGGTTAACCCTTTAGCATTTAAACCAGCCATATCCGACCCAAAGATTGTACCTATTTTATGCTCAGACCAGCCAGATCTGGCTTTTCACACCTATCATACTATGTTATAAAAATAAACAATCACAGCATTAAAATCTTGACACTATGAGATAATGCATGATTAATTCAAAACAATGTGAACAAATAAGCAATACATTTGACAGAGTAGTCTGAATGCTAAAGGGTTCAATTCTCCTCTTCTTCAGAAGGAGCTGAATGCTGTCTGAAGACATGTAACTAGATTGACCATTCCTAGTTCATCTTATTAATTTGTGTGTAATATGTACTCATATATAATGTACATCACTGATTTTGGGTTTTACTGCATACTGACTTTCCCAAAAAGAACTGCTTAGTCAGATTTATTGTCATTACTATCCAAAACACACTGAAAAATTTCCTGGATGCAAAAATAAAACCCATAAACCAAATTCGAAAGTGACCATTTAACATAATTGATAAACAGAAGTCTTGCTGTTGACTTCAGTAAGAAAGGATATAAGGGACATAATGCTGAATGTAAACACTTTCATTACTGAATTCTTCCATTTAAATGCTTTCATTAAATTCATGAGACTATGATGGAGTGAAACAAACATTTATGGATTGATACTAGTGAACACTATTAAAAATGCATTATTCACATAATAGTTTCAGGAGTCAGTCAGTGCTACGTAATATTTGCTGACGTAATACTGGTCCATTTCTGTTCATGAATTGCATTCACCACAAAACTGAAGTGTGGACCTTTTTTGTAATATTATATTTACTTGTATCCAAGGATAGCTGTAAGCAAGCTATCAATAGCTTTAAGCTATCTATTAGCTTTTGTTCTAATTGCCATACAGGTGACAAGTCTCTTCATGCATGATTTATATGCCCAAGTAGAGAAAGAGATCTTTCTCCAGTTTCACATAAGGAGAAACAGTTTAGCATATTTTATTTTGTAATAACATAAAACTTAAAAACCAATCTTCTGATTTCATCTTTTGTTGTTAGTGTTTATAGTTTTGTTTCTAGTTACCTTTTTCTCTCAGAAATGCAATGAATTTAATTTCCAACACTTCTGCTGATGAATCTGTGTTTACTGGTGAAAGCTTTAATCAGATATGAATGATATAAGGTATCATCTCAAAATCAAATTCTCCGTAAGTGGTATTTAT